>NC_081556.1:137358477-137435977 GCF_963082655.1 Stomoxys calcitrans | reverse complement strand
CTCCACTGAGTGAAATGTGAGAAGTTTGCCCTTGTTCCTTAGTGGAATGTTCATGGGCAAAATTTACATTTTTTGCACTTCTGAAAATCTCAATTTTCAACAGATTTGACTAAAATTTGAAACAAAAACTTTTGTTATGACTTTCAGCATTTGTGTCAAGTATTCTTTAAATCAGTCAATAAACTGATATAGCCCCCTTATAAACCAATCCCAATATTTGACTGACCCCATTTAATAGATTACAAAATAATTCATATACAGTATGGGTAAATAAGGGCAATTTTTTAACAGAATCCATGGTGGTGGGTACCAAAGATCCGAACCTGTCGAATATTTTTACCTGCCATGCCGAACATTTTTACTACTTTTCATAAATTGTTGTTATTAGACCAGGTTCATATTAAACCGATTTTTAAATCACTTTTCACTTATTTTGACTACCTTCCATTAGTTTTGTCATAGCCCAGCTTTAATGAGCCATATCCCCCAAACAATAGTTGCTCACTTTTCTGGGTAAGAGCGGTTTAAAAACAACAAATATTCAATAATTATAATTTATTACAAATCTAATACAGTCATGTAAGACTTTTTGCTTTGTAGCACTTTTTTCCCCATCCAATCATTGACACTTTGCTTCCACCCATTTATTGAGAGGTATACGACAGCAACATTATTAAAATGTCGTAAACAAAGAATTGCTTCTAACATTTAATTTTAGACTTAGATTAAAAAGCTACACGGATTTATTGTCTATTACAACTTAATTGCGCAACTGAAGTATGTTTGAAAGCTCGTTTCATTCATTCATTTGTGACAATTGCTAAACGATGTTGCGGGCAATCGGAAAAAGTTCAACAAAGTTCAGATAAACCCACACCAATGATGTGGCAGAAGCACACACGACCCAGGCGTCAAATCGATCTTTGGAAATTATGTACCCCCAAGCAGGCGACTACTCAGATGCCAACCCATATGGTGATGATTAGACAGACACTTAGCAAATTAGCATAGCTGAACAACAACTCCGTGGTGAGTGGTATTTTTGCAAAAGAGAAAGATTCAGCTAATCTTCCTATGCATTATCATGAGACTACTTCCCCCCTCTCGCTACAAAGTTGCACTTTTGATAAATCACCTTAGTATGCGCATGCGCAACATTTTATGCATGCAAAATGTGAGAATACTAGTACTGCAGTCTCTTCTTTGTTCCGATATTGATTAATGTAAACCCATCCGCTTCATAAATGGGTGGGACGTTGTAATTTATGGTTGCTCTCCCCATATTCTATTTTGTTTTCTGCATTATGCAAATTGAGGCAAAATCGAAACAAACAAACATCTCTTGAAAGTATTGCACGAGTACATTAAGAAGAGAATATTTTCAAACAGAATAACAGAGATATGAGTACAAAAGCAGAATAGAAGAAATGTGAAACAAGTTAACATGCATTAAGCTCGGCCGGGCCGAACTTTGGATACCCATCACCTTGGATATATATTAACCACCTTACATCATAATACGGTAAAAAATTCATCACTTATGAATCCATAGCAGCTATATCTAAATATAGTCCGAACTCCATCATATACAGGATGACTAACACAACTCATCGGTTAAAAATTTCACCTTTATGGGCCTAAGAACTCAAATCGTGAGATCGGCATGTGCATATGGCAGCTGTGTCCAAGTATAGACCGATCTGACCTCTATAGGGCACGGATGTCGAAGATCTTAACATGGCTCGCTGTGTCAAATTTCAGTGAAATTGAACAATAATTGGGCATTTTATAGTTTCAAGGCCGTAAATCGGGAGATTTAGACCGATCTAGGCCATAATGAACACGAATGTCGAAGAGCCTAACTCAGCCCACTGTGTCAAATTTAAGCGAAATCGAGTAATAAACGTGCTTTTATTGTCCCAAGAACTTAAATCGAGAGATCGGTATATATGGCAGCTATATCGAAATATATTCCCATCTTTACCCTACTCTTTGCGAATATTGAAGGGCCTAAACTCATTGTGCCAAATTTCGGTGAAATCGGTCACCTTTTGTGGGGCTTAAACCTCAATTCAGGCGGTCGAAATATATGGCAACTAAATCCAAACCTGAACCGATCTGGGCCGTATTGAACAGATATATCGAGGAGACTAAACAAGTAAATAGGCGTTAAGTTCGGTCCCAAATTTCGGCGACATCGGACAATAAATGCGCCTTTTACGGGCCTAAGACCCTGCATCGGAGGATCGGTCTATATGGCAGCTATATCCAAATCTGGACCGATCTGAGCAAAATTCACGAAGGATGTTGAAGGGCCTAACACAACTCACTGTTCCAAAGTTCAGCGAAATCGGGTAATAAATGTGGTTTTTATGGGCCTAAGACCCTAAACCGGAGGATCGGTCTATATGGCAGCTATATCCAAATCTGGACCGATTTGAGCCAAATTCACGAAGGATGTTGAAGGGCCTAATACAACTCACTGTCCCAAATTTCAGCAAAATCGGATAATAAATGTGGCTTTTATAGGCCTAAGACCGTAAATCGGAGGATCGGTCTATATGGCAGCTATATCCAAATCTCGACCGATCGGAGCCAAATTGACGAAGGATCTCTTAGGGCCTAATACAACTCACAGTCCCAAATGTCAGCAAAATCGGATAATAAATATGGCTTTTATGGGCCTAAGACCCTAAATCGGAGCATCGGTCTATATGGCAGCTATATCCAAATCTGAACTGATCTGAGCCAAATTCACGAAGGATGTTGAAGGCACTAACACAACTCACTGTCGCAAATTTCAGCAAAATCGGATAAAAAATATGGCTTTTATGGGCCTAAGACCCTAAATCGTAGGATCGGTCTATATGGTAGCTATATGCAAATCTAGACCTATCTGAATCAAATTGACACAGGATGTCGAAGGACCCAACACAACTCACTGTCGCAAATTTCAGCAAAATCGGATAATAAGTGTAGCTTTTATGGGCCTAAGACCCTAAATCGTCCGATCGGTCCATATGGGGGCTATATCGAGATATAGTCCGATATAGCCCATCTTCGAACTTAGCCTGCTTATGGACAAAAAAAGAATCCTTGTAAAGTTTCTGCTCAATATCTGTATTTTTTTAGACTGCAGCGTGGTTTCAGCAGACAGACGGATAGACGGACGGACATGTCTAGATCGTCTTAGATTTTTACGCTGATCAAGAATATATATTCTTCATAGGGTCGGAAATGGATATTTCGATGTGTTGCAAACGGAATGACAAAATGAATATACCCCCATCCATCGGTGGTGGGTATAAAAATGTAACTAAGATTTCGAGGGGCTTAACGTCTGTCCGACTGTCCAAAATTTCAGCGACATCGGATAGTAAATGCGGCTTTTATGGGCCAAAAACCTTAAATCGAGAGTTCGGTCTATATAAGAGCTATATCCAAATCTGGTCTGATCTGAGCAAAATTGAACAAGAATGTCTAGGAGCCTAATATTACTCGTCATACCAAATTTCAGCGAAATAAGTAAATAAACTCACCTTTTATGGGACTAAAACCTTAAATGGCGTGGTAGGTATATATGGAGCTACATCCAAATCTGGACCGATCGGGGCCGTATTGAATAGAGATGTCGAAGAGCCGAGCACAATTCTTTATAACAAATTTTAAAATCTGATAATAAATGCGCCTATTATGGGCCCAACCCCTTAAATCGAGAGATCGGTCTATATATCAGCTATATCCAAATATGATCCGATTTGGTCCGTTAAAAAGCTACTATTAAAGCTACCCGTTAAAAAGCTACGATTTGGCCCGTTAAAAAGCTAGCTATTAACGAAATACGGATCTATGCAAAACTTTAGCTACATATCTTAATTTAATACCTTCCACCATAGGAATGGGGGTATACTTATTTCGTCATTCCATTTGTAACAACTCGCACGATCTAGGCGGCCGATCCCGAATGTGAAATAAAATGTTCACCGATCTCGCCTCTCAATTAGTTCGTTGTTACGCGTGCTGTGTAGCATGTGGCACCGTCTTATTGAAACCACTGGCAAGTCAAGCTCTTGCATTTTGGGCAAAACATCATCATCATCTCATGATAGTGCTCACTATTCACAGTTACGTTACGATTCGCATCATCTTTGAAGAAGTACGGTCCAATGATGCCACCAGCCCTCAAACCGCACCAAACAGTGACTTTTCATTGGGTTGCCCAAAAAGTAATTGCGGATTTTTCATATAGTCGGCGTTGACAAATTTTTTCACAGCTTGTGACTCTGTAATTGCATTATTTCTTCTGTCAGTTATCAGCTGTTACTTTTAGCTTGCTTTAGAAAAGAAGTGTAAAAAAAGTATATTTGATTAAAGTTCATTCGAAGTTTTATTAAAAATGAATTCGCTTTCTTTTAAAAAATCCGCAATTACTTTTTGGGCAACCCAATATTTCCATCACCAAAGGATTGGGAGCATACTAATCTTGCCATTCCGTTTGTAAGAGCTCGAAATATTCGTCTAACACCACATAAAGAAAAAATTCTTAAAAGTCTCTTGGTTCTGAGTCGATCTAGACATGTCCGTTCGTCTGTCAAATTCACGATAGCGGTCGAACGCGTAAAGCTAGTCGCTTGAAATTTAGCACAGATACTAAATATCGATGTAGGTCGTTGGCGATTGCAAATGGGTCATATCAGTTCAGATTAAGATATAGCTCCCATATAAACCGATTTTTCGATTTGACTTCTTGAGCTCTGAAAGCCGCAGTTTTTGTCTGATTTGTCTGAAATTGCACGTAGTGTTCTGTTACGACTTCCAACAACTGTGCCATATACGGGTCGAATCGGTCTATAACCTTATACAGCTCCCATATAAACCGATCTCCCGAATTGACTTATTGACCACTTACAAGCCGTAATTTTTGTCCGATTTGGCTGAAATTGAGCACGCAGTGTTTTGCTATGATTTTCAACAACTGTACTAAGTACGGTCCGAATCGGTCTACAACCTGATATAGCTACCATATAAAACAATCTCGATTTGATTTCTTGAGCCCTTACAAGCCGCAATTTTTGTCCAATTGGGCTGAAATTCAAACGGTCTTCTGTTACATCTTCGAATAAGCGTGCCAACTACGGTCCGAATCGGTCTATAACCTAATATAGCTTCCATATAAACCTATCTCGCGATTTGACTTTTTGAGCATTACAAGCCCCATATGGCGGAAATTTTGCATGTGACTTCCAACGATTGTGCCAAGTATGGTCCGAATCGGTCTAGAACCTGATATAGCTCCCATATAAACCGATTTTCCAATTTGACTTCTTGGACCTTTACAAACCTCAATTTGAGTCCGATTTGGCTGAAATTTTGAATGTGGTGTTATGTCATGACTTCCAACAACTGTTCAAAGTACGGTCTAAATCGGTTCATAGCCTGATATAGCCTCCATGTAAACCGATCTCTCGATCATCGTTGTCCGAATCCTAGAAGTATGAGGAATAAAATAAAATTATCCCTTTCAACTATATTTATTATACACACCACCGTAGGATAGGGGGTATATTCATTTAGTCATTCCGTTTGCAATACATCCAAATATCAATTTCCGACCATACAAAGTATATATATTTCGGGTCGTCGTAAAATTCAAAACGATTTAACGATGCCCGTGTGTCTGTCCATCCGTCTGTTGTAATCACTCTACAGCTTTCAAAAATTGAGATATTGAGCTGAAATTTGTCACTGATACGTCTTTTTGATGCACGCTGGTTAAGTGCTTGAGTGGGCCAAATCGGATCATATTTGGCTATAGCTGCTATATAGACCGACTCCCGATAAAGGGTCTGAAGTCCATAAAAACTTTATTTTTCATATGATTTTGCTGAAATTTGAAACAGTGAGTAGTTTAAGGCTTCCCCATAATTGACCCAAATATGATTCACATCGGACTGTATTTAGATATAGCTGCCATATAGACCGATCTCCCGATAAAGGGTCTGAAGCCCATAAAAGCTTTATTTATTACCCGATTTCGCTGAAATTTGCAACAGCGGATTATTTTAAGCCTTCCGATATCTGACCTAAATATGGTTCATATCGGACTATATTTAGATATAGGTGTCATATAGACCGATCTCCCGATAAAGGGTCTGAAGTTCATAAAAGCTTTATTTATTACCCAATTTCGCTGAAATTTGCAACAGTGGGTTATTTTAAGCCTCCCGACATATGGTCTAAATATGGATTAGATCGGTCCATATTTAGATATAGCTGTCATATAGACCGATCTCCCGATAAAGGGTTTGAAGGCCATAAACGCTTTATTTTTCTTCCGATTTCGCTGAAATTTAAAGCAGTGTGATATTTTCCCGTCATCTGATGTAAATATGGTGCAGATCGGACTATATTTAGATATAGTTGTCATATAAACCGATCTCCCGATAGAGGGTCTGAAGTCCATAAAAGCTTTATTTTTTATCCGATTTTGGTGAAATTTGCAACATTGGGTTATTTAAAGCCTCCCAACATCCGACCTATATAAGGTTCAGATCGGACTATATTTAGATATAGTTGCCATATAGACTGATGTGCCGATAAGGGGTCTGAGGCCAATAAAAGCTTTATTTATTACCCGATTTCGCTGAAATTTGAATTTGTGAGTAGGTTAAGGCCTCCCAACATACGACCCAAATATGGTTCTGATCGGACTATATTTAGATATAGCTGTCATATAGACCAATCTACCGATAAGGGGACTAAAGTCAATAAAAGCTTTATTTATTACTCGATTTCACTGAAATTTGAAACATTGAGTTTTTCCGAGCCTCACGATATCCGACCTTAATATGGTTCAGATCGGTTTATAATTGGATATATCTGCCAAAAAGACCAATATTTTCTTCTACAAAATTGAATAATGACATATATATTAGACCACTCAATATCCGTGCCAAATTTGGGTGCTTAAGTTATCCAATTTTCACCGGATTATGACGATATGGGGTTCATATATATACGTGGTGGGTATCGAAAGTTCGGCCCGGCCAAGCTTAATGCCTTTTTACTTGTTTTGTATAAATTTATAGCAGAATCCATGGTGGTGGGTTCCCAAAATTCCTATCGAAAGTTCGGCCCGGCCAAGCTTAATGCCTTTTTACTTGTTTTGTATAAATTTATAGCAGAATCCATGGTGGTGGGTTCCCAAAATTCCTAGTGATGAGTTTGGTTTGTACCAAATGAAATCGCCATCTTAAATGTTCCAGTTAAATGTTATTACAAGGCAAAAACACATATTCTGCCTTACCTTAAAAAACAGGTTTTTTTGTACTCCTATTAGTAATAGAAACAGATAAACCTACGGTCTGCATCCGGACAATATTCGAATGTATGCATTTATACTTAGATAAAATTAAGCATTTAGAAAAATGTTGTTTAAAAAAAATTCTCTGGTCTATAAATACAAAAAATCAAAAAAAAAAAATTAAATAATTTTTAAAATTATAAATTTTTCTGATTAATTATATTTTATTGTTTTAATAATTTTTGTTTCCCTTGTTCTCACTTCCAGGTCTGGGATGAGGAACTGCAATATCTGGCCAGTTTAAATGTTCGCACCTGCATACTGGAGCATGATGATTGCTATCACACATATCGTTTCCAAAATTGTGGTCAAAATTTGTGTGCCGTTTCACGTCTTAAGCAGGCACCTTTAAATATCACAAGCATTATAACACAAACCTTGCATTTGTGGTTTGACAAGGAACATCATTTGGTGGATCGTTCATATGTGGAAGCCTTCCGAGTGTCTCCACATTTGTAAGTGGCTTTTAACTTCAAACAAAGAAGAAGATTTTCTTAAATATTTTCATTTATATTTCCTTCTTTTAGTGAACACTATGGTCATTTCACCGAAATCATAGTTGATCGCAATTTCCGGGTGGGCTGTGCCATTTTACAATACACCAGACCCGATTATCTCCATGTCTATGTGTATCATGTGGTCTGCAATTATGCCTCTGTCTATGCCTTGGGTGCTAAACTGTATAATGTGGGCGCTCCAGGCAGTGGTTGCATAACTGGTGTCAATCCTCGCTATCCTTCGCTGTGTTCCGTTAATGAAGTGTTCGATCCGAATTATTGAGCATATCGTGATTTCTAATGTTAATATTATGTTATGTAAATATAATAATGTTAATTTAATTAGTTAATTCTTCTTTAAAGTAAGAGCAATAAAAAAATAATTTAAAATAAAAAATAAAACTAATAATAAAAAAATTTAGATTGAATAAAAAATAACAAGTATTGGGTTGCCCAAAAAGTAATTGCGGATTTTTCATATAGTCGGCGTTGACAAATTTTTTCACAGCTTATGACTTTGTAATTGCATTCTTTCTTCTGTCAGTTATCAGCTGTTACTTTTAGCTTGCTTTATAAAAAAAGTGTAAAAAAGTATATTTGATTAAAGTTCATTCTAAGTTTTATTAAAAATGCATTTACTTTCTTTTAAAAAAACCGCAATTACTTTTTGGGCAACCCAATATATACATATGGGAGCTATATCTAAATCTGATCCGATTTCTTTAAAATTCAGCATTGATCTCCAGAGTCATTAGAGAAACTTTCGTGACAAATTTTGAGAGGATTGGCTATCAAATTATCAAAATATTGCAGGACTAGTCAAAATTGAACGACTCTACATATGGGAGCTACATCTAAATCTGAACCGATCTCGACCAAAATCAGTATACATAATAAAACTCATAAAAGAATTTACTGTTAAATTTTTTTTTTTTTTTGAGAAAATCCGTTTAGTAATACTCTGATAAAGTGTCCTAAAGTGAAATCGGGTGGTACATATAAATCGGAGTTATAACTAAATCTGAACCGATTTTTATGAAATTCATCAGGACTGTCCAGAGACAGGAGAATTCTTTGTCACAAATTTCGTCGGTTCACAAAAATATCGTCCTTTATTAAAATATTAGTCAAAACCGGACGAACATAGTAAAAAGTTTTTAAACGGGAACGCTACAAAAAATTGACCGATAGGGACATCAAATGATGCCATATTTTTGCCACTCTTTTGACATTTCGCTACAGGAAGGTTTGTCATTTCATGATGGAAAGATACACGAGCCAACAACGAGTCAAAATTCCGAGTCAGTGGTCTCAACATAAAGAGCGCTACGATGAGACTCATTTCAGGCTGAATGGCTTCGTCAATAAGCAAAATATGCGCTATTGGTGAAAAATCCGCAATTACTTTTTGGGCAACCCAATATATCACCCGATTTTCCCTTCTAGAGTCTTTGTAAGCTCATTCAACAACTGATTTTTTCGCACAATGTTTTCTTCTACGACTACCACAATATGTACTGACTTTCGACTAAGAATAAGATATAAAAACTCCCATATTTATGTTCGATCGATTTTAGCTAATACTGCAATAATTTCTTCACGAAATTTAGCACGTATGTAGAAATTCTCCATTTAAAATTTAATTAAGTTTTATTTCAACGACTTGGCCTGCATACCCAATGTGGTGAAAGGTATTAAAGGTCTTTGAAACGGGTTTGCCCGATTTTAGCCCGTCATTATATTTTTATACCCTCCACCATAGGATGGGGATATACTAATTTCGTCATTCTGTTTGTAACTACTCGAAATATTCGTCTGAGACCCCATAAAGTATATAAATTCTTGATCGTCGTGACATTTTATGTCGATCTAGCCATGTCCGTCCGTCTGCCTGTCGAAAGCACGCTAACTTTCGAAGGAGTAAAGCTAGCCGCTTGAAATTTTGCACAAATACTTTTTATTAGTGTAGGTCGGTTGGGATTGTGAATGGGCCCAATCGGTCCATGTTTTGATATAGCTGCCATATAAACCGGTCTTGGGTCTTGACTTCTTGAGCCTCTAGAGGGCGCTATTCTTATCCGATTGGAATGGAATTTTGCACGACGTGTTTTGTTATGATATCCAATAACTGTGTAACAAGTATGGTTCAAATCGGTCTTTATCCTGCTATAGCTGCCATATAAACCGATCTTGGGTCTTGACTTCTTGAGCCACTGGAGAGCGCAATTCTTATCCGATTTGAATGAAATTTTGCACGATAGATCCTCTCACGACCATCAACATACGTGATTATTATGGTCTGAATCGGTCTATAGCCTCATACAGCTCCCATATAAATCGACCTCTCTATTTTACTTCTTGAGTCCCCAAAGAGCGAAAATCTTATCCGAATTGGCTGACATTTTACACAGGTCTCCAACATATAATTTAATTGTGGTCCGAACCGGACCATATCTTGATATCGCTCTAATAGCAGAGCAAAACTTTTCTTTTATCCTTTTTTGCCTAAGAAAAGATGCCGTGGAAAGAATTCGACAAATGCAATCCATGGTGGAGGGTATATAAGATTCGCCTCGGCCGAAATTAGCAGGCTTTTACTTGTTTTATTTTAAGAAAATTATTTAACATATTAGAAATTTGTTTTTTTTGGACCACTGTGCACTGTATTATCAATAAACTAGACTTAAATTAATATACTAAATTATTTATTTTTAAATTTATTTAATCGATTTACTATGAAACTCATTTCTCTTATCCGTCATCCTAAGCAAAACTCACACGCTCACAAAATCACTACGTCTTGTTAAGATTTCCGGTTTCCGTTTGTATCCATCAAACTTTCTATAAAGCCTCATACGGAGGTGAGGTAACTCTTTTTTTTACCTTATACAATTTGACAACTTTGGTTTACGCTTCTAATTATCATTAAGAATTGATTTGATTTAATTATCAAATTATCAAGCACAATTTTGTTGGTCTTGTTGTCAATGGCCATGCTGTGAAAGATTTGGCTGCAATTGGTCTGCCAAATTTCGATAAACCGCATTGCCTTTTTTACGGTAATACTCCATATCCAGATGTATACTCACTCACATGTCATCATTTACTGATACAATGAATTGAAGGGGAATACTTCGTGCACTTCGTTTGCAAATGAAACGGGTTTAATTAAAGTCATTTTTTGTTTTTGTGGATCAAAATAAAAGCCGACTGATTTTATTCAGGCTTAGCAAAGTGATTAAGAAACACACTTAATGTATGATCTTATGACTGATTAAAAGTATGGCAAAGTGTATAAAATTTGGTACTTAACTAAAGTGGATAAGCCATCAAATTGATATAAAATGTTGACAAATTTTTTCAAAAAAATTAACTCTTGGGAATATCCAACATGCGGTTTCCAGGGGCTCAAGATGTCTAATCGGGAGATCGGTTCATACGAAAGCTACATCAGGTTGTAGACCGATTAAGACCATACATGTCATGGTTGTTGGAAGTCATAAACAAGTAAAAGCGTGCCAAGTTCGGCCGAGCCGAATCTTATATACCCTCCACCATGGATCGAATTTGTCGAGTTCTTTTCCCGGTGTCTCTTTTAGACAATCAAAGGAAAGGAAAATATAAAAGAAAATAATTGCTATGCTATTGGAGTTATATCAAACTATAGTCCGATTCGGACCATAATTGAATGAATGTTGGAGACCATAGTATTGTAGAAGTCATTGTGTACAATTTTACCCAAATCGAATAAGAATTGCTCCCTTTAGGGGCTCAAAAAGTAAAATAGGGAGATCGTTTTAAAGGGGATCTGTATTAGGCTATAGAGCTATTCAGACCATATTTGACACGTATGTTGGAGGTCATGGGTGAAGCCGTTGTACAAAATTTCAGCCAAATCGGATAAGAATTGCGTCCTCTAGTGGCACAAGAAGTCAAGACCCCAGATCGGTTTATATACCAGCTATATCAGGTTATGGACCGATTTGAACCATACTTGGCACAGTTGTTGGAAATCATAACAAAACACCTCATGCAAAATTTCAGCTAAATCGGATAATAATTGCGCCCTCTAGTGGCTCAAGAAGTCAAGATTCAAGATCGGTTTATATGGCAGCTATATCAGATTATGGACCGATTTGAACCATACTTGGCACAGTTGTTGGAAATCATAACAAAACACGTCATGCAAAACTTCAGCCAAATCGAATAAGAATCGCGTCCTCTAGTGGCTAAAGAAGTCATGATTCAAGATCGGTTTATATGGCAGCCATATCAGGTTATAGACCGATTCGAACCATACTTGGCACTGTTGTTGGAAGTCATGATGAAATACCTCATGCAAAATTTCAGCCAAATCGGATAAGAATTGCGTCCTCTAGTGGGTCAAGAAGTCAAGATTCAAGATCGATTTATATGGCAGCTATATGAGGTTATAGATCGATTCCAACCATACTTGGCACTGTTGTTAGAAATCATGATGAAACACGTCGTGCAAAATTTCAGCCATATCGGATACAAATCGCGCCCTCTAGAGGCTCAATAAGTCAAGACCCCAGATCGGCTTTCAACCATCCTAAGCACAGTTGTTGGAAATCATAACAAAACACGTTATGCAAAATTTCATTTATATGGCAGCCATATCAGGTTATGTATCGATTTGAACCATACCTTGCACAGTTGTTGAAACTCATAACGAAACACGTAGTGCAAAGTTTCAGCCAAATCGGATAGGATTTGCGTCCTCTAAGGGCTCAAGAAGTCAAGACCCCAGATCGGTTTATATGACAGCTATATCAGGTTAAGCACCGAATTCACCCATACTTGGCTCAGTTGTTGGAATTCATAACAAAACACGTCATGCAAAATTTCGGTCTAAGGGCTCAATAAGTCAAGACCCCAGATCAGTTCATTTGACAGCTATATGAGGTTATGTACCGATTTCAACCATTCACAGCACAGTTGTTTGAAATTAAAAAAAAAAAACACCTCATGCAAAATTTCATTCCAATCGGAAGAAAACTGCGCCCTATAGTGGCTCAAGAAGTCAAGATTCAAGATCGGTTTATATGGCAGGTATAGCAAAACATGGACCGATATGGCCCATTTACAATTCCAACTGATCTATACTAATAAAAAGTATTTGTGCAAAATTTCAAGCGGCTAGCTTTACTCCATCGAAAGTTAGCGTGCTTTCGGCAGGCAGACGGACGGACGGACATAGCTAGATCGATATAAAATGTCATGACTATCAAAAATATATACACTTTGTGGGGTCTGAGACGAATATTTCAAGGAGTTACAAACAGAATGGCGAAATTAGTATACCCCCATCCTATGGTGGAGGGTATAACAACAAATAAGTAAAGGCAACTGTGGGGCTGTGCCGACAATACAATACCCTATAGGTATAAATTGGGCAATACTTATGTATGGACACTGTATGGAAACAACGAAGGCTGGTTTTGATTAGCAAGGGAAAGGTGATCCAGAATCGCCATCGTCTTACAGACCACTGTGTATGTTTGACTCAGCGGGCAAGCTGTTGGAGCGTTTAATGAATATTAGACTCGCGGTAGCAATCGCCGCAGGAGGAGGACTCTCGAGACGGCAGCATAGCTTCCGCACAGGGAAGTCGACAATAGGGGCTCTAAAGGACGTGGTTGAGATTGTGGAAGCAGGCCAACGGCTGCGCCCTAGTAGCAGACTCAATGGCAATGCTGAACGTTAAGAACGCCTCTTAAAGCCTCAGATGGGTGGACGTATTGGGGCCATAAAGATTGACTTTATAGTAACGGAGTATCTGATGAGAATCATGAGTAGTTATCTGAGGGATTATATGCTCTTCTACACATCCACCGAGGGTATGAGAAGGTATGAAGTAATGTCGGGCAATGCACAAGGTTCCATACTTGGAACCTCTCGAACGTCAGCTACAACGGATTAGAGAGAATGGAGATGACAGCATAAACAATTCCTGTCAGATACGCAGACCACATTGCCGCTGTCATCACAGCAAGAAATACAGACGAGGCACAACGACGACTACAGAAGGTCGTGATTAGAACTAGACATTGGTTGGAATCCCACTCCCGAGGAAACACATACCCACAGAGATAGGTATGCGGATCGAGGACGTCGTTTTACCCACCAGAAGTTATGTGAAATACTTAGGGGTACGACTCCAACTTAGGGCCCAATAAGGGAGATTAATGGTGAAAATCGGAAGATCTCTAACAGGTTGACCCTAATGAAGCTAATTATGGAGGCCTGAAATAGTATTCTTTTATACGGCCACTCTAAGACTTACATCATCCTAACGAACAGTGTCGAAATCCGAAGTTCTCATTGCCGTTACGGTGCCAATAGACTTACAGGCCCTAGAGCGGATAAAAATATATGACGCCAAATTAAAACCCCAACAGGAATCCATATTGGAAGATATTCGACAAGATATGCTGAGCATCTGGCAGTCAAGATGCGAGGCAAATGCAAATGTTTGCAAATTTTGCCCATGAACTTTCCACTAAGGAACAGGGGCAAAGTTCCCACATATCAATGACTGCAGTCCAATTCAAGTTAAAGATCAAATATAAGGGGCCTCCTTTTTATAGCCAAGTACGAACGGCGTGCCGCAGTGCAACACCTCTTTGGAGAGAAGTTCTACATGGCATAGTACCTCACAAATGTTGCCAGCATTAGGAGGGGAAAACCGGCGCTGAAAATTTTTTCTGATGGCCTCGCCAGGATTCGAACCCAGGCGTTCAGAGTCGTAGGCGGACATGCTAACCTCTGCGCTACGGTGGCCTACAGATGGGCCTTTAAGCTCATCCCCGATATACGACAATGGATCGGAAGAAAGAAAGGCGGCGTTAAATTCTGTGTGAGGTAGGCAATATCTGGACACGGATACTTCCGCAAGTGCCCACACGGAATCGGCGAAATAAGAGAGGAAAACCTAACAACGAAGATGCGCAGCAAAGAGGATAGCTGGAGAGCTCTGACAACTTTGTCGAAGAGATACTTAGGTTGAAAAAAAAGTTATTCGACAAGACATCTACGAGGAAGAAGAGTGATATGGAGCACTCGATCTTCCTCTGTCACCAATGGCGCGACAACCGGGCGAGACTAGAAGAGCAGATCGGTGAAATAAGAGCGGAAAACGTAACAACGAAGATGTGCAGTAGAGAGAATAGCTGGAGAGCTTTGACTCCTTTTGTCGAAGAGATACTTAGGTCAAAGAAAAAGATATTCGACAACACATGCTGAGCACTAGGCAGTCAAGATGAGAGGCAGATGGACCTTTAAGCTCATTCCCGATGTACGACAATGGATCGGTAGAAAGAAAGGCGGCGTTCACTTCTATGTGACGTTGGCAATATCTGGACACGGATATTTCCGCAAGTGTCTACACAGAATCGGCGAAATAAGAGCGGAAAACCTAGCAACGAAGATGTGCAGCAGAGAGGATAGCTTGAGAGCTCTGACAACTTTTGTCGAAGAGATACTTAAGTTCAAAGAAAAAGACATTCGTCAACACATGCTGAGCATTAGGCAGTCAAGATGAGAGGCAGATGGACCTTTAAGGTCATTCCCGATATACGACAAAAGATCGGTAGAAAGAAAAGCGGCGTTAACTTCTATGTGACGTAGGCAATATCTGGTCACGGATACGTATATATATATATTTGACTTCTTGAGCCCATAGAAGTCTCAATTTTCATCCGATTTGGCTTATATTTGGAAAAAAAAAGACTTGGGTAATGACATTCAATATGACTTCTTGAGCCCTTAGAAGTCTCAATTTTCAACCGATTTGGCTTAAGTTTGGAAAAAAAAACTTAAGTAATGACTTTCAGTATTCATGCCAAGTAAGATCCGAGTCGGTCTATAAACAGATATAGCTCCCATGTAAATTGAATCCCGGATTAACTTCTTGAGCCTTTAAAAGCCGCAATTTTCATCAGCTGAAATTTGGAACAAAGACTTGAATTATGACTTTCAGCATACATGCGAAATATGATCCGAATCGGCCTGTTAACAGATATAGCCCCCTTATAAACCGATCCCCGAATTTAACTTCTTCAGCTCTTAGAAGACTAAATTTTCACCTGATTCGGCTGAAATTTTGTCCAAAAACCTATCTTATGACTTACAATATCAGTTGGTAGTTTTAATCGAATATCGTGATATAGGTCAATATGTTGATATAGGCCCCCTAAGTACCGATATCTCGATATTACTTCTTGATTCAAATTCAAATATAAACTCGGTTAATAAGGGTACATTTTTAACGGAGTTCATGGTGGTGGATACCCAAGATTCGGCCCAGCCGTGCTATGTTCGGCTTTTACTTGTTAGATTTTGAATCCGTTAAAGAGAAAAATGTACAATTTTTCCCTGAAATGCTGAAAACCCCAACTATTTTAAATAAAATAAAAAAAAAATATATTATAATACAATTTCAAAAAGGATTTTCGCACTAGCAATTTATTTTCAACTACACAAAACAATTTAGTTCATGTGTCCATCCAATGACCTACTTCTTGCTGGACCTTGAACGGCGACGTTTTTGACCTTTTACTTGACTTTTCCTGGCAGAACTAGTAGAACGGCGGCGACGTCTTGAGCTTGTTGAACTACTAGCTTTTCTGGCACCTTTTCTAGATCGACGTCTTCGTCGACTAGGGGCTGCTCCAGTCATTTCATCCGTTTGGTTGCGGTTGATTACGGCCAATTCCACATAAGGCTGCTTGTCTTTTTGAGTCATTTGACGCCATTCTTCTCCAGCCAAACGCGCAGATTCCGTTTGACTGTAACCTTCTCTATCCAAGTCCTTGCGGCATTCATTTAGAAACAGGAAAAAAGGGTTTCGAGAATTTTCCATTTTTTGGTGAAAAAATATATGTATACACAATTTAAAAAAAAAAAATGACTTCTGTGTTGCTCGAGAATTGAAAATACAATGAATGGAATATTATAATTTTTTTTCTATCCCTAATTTGGTTTTGTTTATTTTTGTCAAAGCCTTGTAGATTAATTTTTTGTGGTTATGAATAATAGACAGTAATAAAAGCAGCAAGTAGTTTGGCTCATTATTTCTTACAAAGTCTCAGATAACGTAAAGGAACTAAAGTCGTTTTTTATCCAAAATTACATGATGAACTGAAGGAAGAAAAGTAAATCTGGTCATAGGTACAGAAAGTGAGCTTGAGATGTGGTAAGAATAATTTTCCCAGCTGCTAGTAAACCAAGGCGAAGGCCACCGTAGCGCAGAGGTTACCATGTCCGCCTATGACGCTGAACGCCCCGGTTTGAATCCTGACAAGACCATCAGAAACAAGTAAAAAGTCGTTAATATCGACCGGGCCGAACTTTGGATACCCACCACCTCGGGTATATATGTAAACCACCTTTCATCAAAATCCTGTGAAAATTGGACACCTTATGTCCCATAGCAGTTACATCGAAATATGATCCTATTTGGACCAAATACTAATAATACAAGTCAATGTTCAATTATGTATAACAAAATATTGGTCTTTTTAGTAGCTATATCTAAAAATAAACCGATCTGAACCATATACAACATGGATGTCGAAAAGCTTAACGTAAGTCAATGTGTAAAATTTCAGTTAAATCGGATTATAAATGCGCCTTTTTTGGGGCCAAGTCTTTAAATCGAGATATCGGTCTAAATGGCAGCTATATGCAAATCTTGATCGATCTAGACCAAATTGCAGAAATATGTGGGGGGGCTTAACTAAACTCTCTGTCCCAAATTTCGGCATCATCAGACCATAAATGCGCCTTTTATGGGCCCAAAATATTAAATCGAGAGATCGGTCTATATGGCAGCTATATCTAAATCTGGACCAATCTGAGTGAAATTGAAGAAGGATGTCGAAGGGCCCAACACAACTCACTGTCCCAAATTCCCGCGACATCGGACAATAAATGCGCTTTTTGTGGCCCCAAAACCCAAAACCGAGAGATCGGTCTATATGGCAGCTATATGCAAATCTTCACCGATCTGAGCCATAATGCAGAACTATGTAAAGGGGTTTAACTTAACTCAGTGTCCCAAATTTCGGCACCATCGGACAATAAATGCGCCTTTTATGAGCCTAAGACCCTTAATCGGAGGAACGGTCTATATGGCAGCTATATCCAAATCTGTACCGAACTGAGCCAAATTGACGAAGGATGTTGAAGGGCCAAACACAACTTACTGTTCCAAATTTCGGCAAAATCGGATAATAAATGTGGCTTTTATGGGTCTAAAACCCTAAATCGGAGGATCGGTCTATATGGCAGCTATATCCAAATCTGGACCGATCTAGGCCAAATTGACGAAGGATGTCGAAGGGCCTAACACAGCTCACTGTCCCAAATTTCAGCAAAATCGGATAATAAATGTGGCTTTTATGGGCCTAAGACCCTAAATCGGAGGATCGGTCTATATGGCAGCTATGTCCAAATCTGGACGGATCTAGTTCAAATTGACGAAGGATGTCGAGGGGCCTAACACAACTCACTGTCTCAAATTTCAGCAAAATCGGATAATAAATGTGGCTTTTATGGGCCTAAGACCCTAAATCGGAAGATCGGTCTATATGGCAGCTATATCCAAATCTGGGCCAAATGGCAGCTATGTCCAAATCTGGACCGATCTAGTTCAAATTGACGAAGGATGTCGAGGGGCCTAACACAACTCACTGTCACAAATTTCAGCAAAATCGGATAATAAATGTGGCTTTTATGGGCCTAAGACCCTAAATCGGCGGACCGGTCTATATGGGGGCTATATGAAGATATAGTCCGATATAGCCCATCTTCGAACTTAACCTGCTTATGGACAAAAAAAAAGAATCTGTGCAAATTTCAGTTCAATATCTCTATTTTTGAAGACTGTAGCGTGATTTCAACAGACGGACGGACAGAATCGTCGAATCATCAGACATGTCTAAATCGTCTTAGATTTTTACGCTGACCAAGAATATATATACTTTATAGGGTCGGAAATGGATATTTCGATGTGTTGCAAACGGAATGACAAAATGAATATACCCCCATCCTTCGGTGGTGGGTATAAAAAATGATTTTTTTTAATCAGTGATTTTCCCCTCCTATTGCTGGCAACAAAGAGATGACACACTGTGGCACACCATTTGGACTGGGCTATAAAAAAGCAGGCCCCTGCACTAATTGATATGTGAGAAGTTTGCCCCTGTTCCTTAGTGGAATGTTCATGGGCAAAATTTGCAAATTTTTGTACCCGAAAGCGACAGGGATGAAGATACCCCAGAACCAATCCCTGATGATGGTATGGAATGCATAGTGCCTAGTCAGAATGAGGTCCACATAGCAGCAGAATGAGGTCCAATATGCAACAGTGCGTTGTGTTAGACCACTCGAAGACCATACTGTGTTTGGTCCAAGTCCCTCTCCCTTACCCTAATTTTCAGAAACGCCAGATCTCCGAGAATTAAGCGAAATTTTGTGTGCTCTCTAACCTAAAAACAAAAATATGGTATATAATTTCGGATGGGGTACCTAGGGGGGCCGCTCCATCCCCAAAACCTTGAAAATTTATATTGACACCAATATAGACAATGTGAGACTTAAATGAAAGCTATTTAAGATAAGAATATGTATTTGATATCCAATTGTAGGACCAAGTGCTTGGGGGACCACCCCAACCCCCAAAACACCCCTAAATCGGACATTTTTACCGAACATGGCAATATGGGACTCAAATGAAAGGTATTACCAAGTTTCTGTGGGTGCACCCCCTCCCCAAAACAACCCGCAAAAAGGACTTATTTACTGACCTTGGCAATATGGATCTCAAATAAAAGGTATTTGAGAGTAGAATACGAATCTGGTATTTAAATATGCCATCATGTGTTTGGGGGGCCGCCCCTTCCCAAAAACACCCCCCAAACAGGTCAAATTTACGACCATAGCAATATGGGTCGCAAATCAAAGGTCTTTGGGAGTAAGGCACGAATCTGATATCAATATTTGTGAAAAAGTGTCTATGGGGCCATCCTACCCCCAAAACACCATCTAAATAGGACGTATTTATTGACAATTGCAATATGGGACTCAATTAAGAGGTTTTTTTAGAGTAGAACATGAATCCGATAGATATTTTCAGTGCCAAGTCATTAAGATCGATTCAGAAAATTTCAGCAGATTTTATTAATTCCACAATGTGTTTTTTTTTTATAATCATCTTCCTTGTTATGAAATATCTCATTTCAAATGAGTTAAAACTTTATGTGACACCTTAAACTTGTTTGGGGTTGACTAATTTGGATCGAAATTATGAAAGTCTCAGATTGCATCAAAGATTGCGGCAATATGATTTGATCAATTTCGTAAGAGTACATTTTTTTTCTTTTATAAAAAAGAAATTTCATTTTTGAAATTCCAAAAAGTCATCAATGAAATTTATCATTTTTTCACATTAACTGTCATCGAAATGTTCCGGGCTGGTGATTTATTTGTTCAATTAGTTTGAGGAAATTAGTCATTTCCGAAAGGAGTCTCTGAACAAGAGATTAATATTTGTTCGAAATTCTCTTTCTTTGCTAGTTTAAACTAAGGATCCTAGATGTTTTGGTTTTATTAAATGTGGATGGACAGATGGATGGAGAGATTAAGAAAGATAGATCGCTGGCTAATAACAGACAGAATGAGAAAAATACGGTAATTTTCACACAAATTCACCTTTTGTGTGCCCAAGACCATAAATGTGTGCCCAATTATGTCTTGAACATTAATTTTCGACAACTGAAGAGCTTTTAGTGAAATGCCATGCCACAAAAATAGTAGCATGGCATTTCATCGCTTGACTAACAGTATAACAATATAAATGTCTTTATCTGAATCCCATGTGAACTTTGGTCAATGAATTCGCTCGGAGGGTTAAAGGTCGTTTAAGTTTGAATGTTAGATGTACTCCATTCTTAAAAGACTTTATTTGAGCGCGATATTCTCATGGGGATTCTGGGAGTGGGAACGCCCCACGGTGTGGTTGGTGGGTTTAGGGGTTGATGTGGACCCCCAGAAAGGTAGTCCTAGGTAGCCTAGATAGTAGTAGGCTGAAAAGAAAGGTCTTTGGGAGTAGAGCACGAAATTCATACCCACCTATATGAATTTCATGCTCTACTCCCAAAGACCTTTCATATCAGCCCCATATCGCCATGACCGGCCAATATGTATGTCCGATTTAGGGGAGTTTTGGGGGGTGAGATGGTCCCCCAGACACTTGGCTGTGAGTGGGATGGTCACCCAAACACTTAGCCCTGAAAATGTATTAGCATCATAATTTACTCTCAAATATCATTTCTTTGAACCCCATTGGCCTCAAAATTAGATATCAAATTTGTTTTCTAATCTCAAATACCTTTCATTCAAACCCTTATTGGAAAAGTCTGCAAATATGCCTAGTTTGGGGTAAGGGCCTTAAAAACTATCAATATCGGGCTCCACTCTCCTTAAGACCTAAATTGTCATGGTTAGCAAATACATCTTTTTTGTGGGGGGGTTGTTATGAGGGAGAAACATTGGTCCCGAATCTTGATATCAGATTCATGATCTACTCCCAAATACTTTTCATTTGAGCCCCATACTGTAATGGTCGGCAAACATATTTTGTTTGGGGGGTGTTTTGGGGGAAGGGGCGGTCACTCAGTGACTCTATTTGGGTGGTGTTGTGGATAGACACTTTTTCATATAGACACTTTTTCCCGAATAATGACATCAGATTCTTGCTTTACTCCCAAAGACCTGAGCCCCATATCGCTATGGGGATGTTTTTGGGGAGGGGCGCCCCCCCCCCCCCTCTCTGCTCTATTTGCGTGATGTTGTGGATAGACACTTTTTCCTATAGACAGCTTTTCCCGAATAGTGACATCAGATTCTTACTTTACTCCCAAAGACCTGAGCCCCATATTGCTATGGTCGTAAGTTTATACCCTATTGGGGGGTGTTTTTGTGGAGGGGCCACCATCCCCCCCTCCCCCTTGTGGATTTTCCTGTAGACACTTTTCCCGAATATTGACATCAGATTCTTGCTTTACTCCCAAAGTCCTGAGCCCCATATCGCCATGGCAAATACGTCATTTAGGGGTGGATAAATGTTGAGGTGGTCCCCCAAACACTTCATCCGACAACTGCATATCTGATAGGTTTTCTAATACCATTCATTTGAGTCCCATATTGTCGTGAGTGTCTACATATATATATTTCGTAGGTTTTGGGGGTGCTAGGTACCGTATCCAAAATTAGGATACGAAATTTTTATACCCACCACCATGGGATCGGGGTATATTAATCTAGTCATTCCGTTTATAACACCTCGAAATATTCGTCTAAGACCCCATAAAGTATATAAAGGGTGATTTTTTTGAGGTTAGGATTTTCATGCATTAGTATTTGACAGATCACGTGGGATTTCAGACATGGTGTCAAAGAGAAAGATGCTCAGTATGCTTTGACATTTCATCATGAATAGACTTACTAACGAGCAACGCTTGCAAATCATTGAATTTTATTACCAAAATCAGTGTTCGGTTCGAAATGTGTTCAAATTTTGACAAATTTTGTTCAGCGATGAGGCTCATTTCTGGTTGAATGGCTACGTAAATAAGCAAAATTGCCGCATTTGGAGTGAAGAGCAACCAGAAGCCGTTCAAGAACTGCCCATGCATCCCGAAAAATGCACTGTTTGGTGTGGTTTGTACGCTGGTGGAATCATTGGACCGTATTTTTTCAAAGATGCTGTTGGACGCAACGTTACGGTGAATGAACACATTTCGAACCGAACACTGATTTTGGTAATAAAATTCAATGATTTGCAAGCGTTGCTCGTTAGTAAGTCTATTCATGATGAAATGTCAAAGCATACTGAGCATCTTTCTCTTTGACACCATGTCTGAAATCCCACGTGATCTGTCAAATACTAATGCATGAAAATCCTAACCTCAAAAAAATCACCCTTTACATTCATAGTCGTCTTGATGTTCTGAGTCGAGGTCCGTCCGTCAGTCTGTCGAAATCACGATAGAGGTCGAACGCGTAAAGCAAATGCAAATTTGCAAATTTTGCCAATGAACATTCCACTAAGGAACAGGGGCAAACTTCTCACATAAACAATGAGTGCAGTCCGATTCAAATTAAAGCTCAATGATAAGGGGCCTCCTCTTTATTGATTTAGATATAGCTCCCATATAAAGCGATCTCCCGATTTGACTTCTTAAGCCCCTAGAAACCGCAATTTTTGTCCGATTTGGCTGCAATTTTGCATGTAGTGTTCTGTTAAGACTTCTAACAACTCTGCTAAGTACGGTGCAAATCGGTCTATAGCTTGATATAACCCCTATATATACCGATCTCCCGATTGGACCTCTTCAGCCCCTGGACGTCACAAGTTTTGTCCGATTTGGCTGAAATTTGGCACATAGTGATCTCTTACGACTTTCAAGATTTATGCAGAGTACGGTGTAAATTGGTCAATATCCTGATATAGCTCCCATGTAAACCGATCTCCAGATTTGATTTCTTGAGTCCCTGAAAGCAGCAATTTTTGCCCGATTTGACAATTATTATTTTTTTTTTTTTTTTAATTTCGCATGTGGTATTAAGTTATGGCTTTCAATAATTGTGCTAAGTACGGTCCAAATCAGCCTATAACCTGATATAGCTCCCATATAAATCGGTCACCCGATTTTACTTATGCGGTTCCTTGAAGCTTTAATTTTTGTTGGTTTTGATAGAAGTATGGTGAGTAGAATAAAATGATGCCCTTCAACTAAATTTAGTTTACATAAATTTGTAGCAGAATCCGTGGTGGTGGGTTCCCAATATTCGGCCCGGCAAAACTTAGCACGCTCTTTAATATAGAAATATTGAAATATTGGTCCAAATAAAAAAACATTTTTCGATATAGCTGCAAGGTATGAATTTTTCACCGGATTTTGTCGAAAGGTGGTTTACATATATACCCGAGGTGGTGGGTATCCAAAGTTCGGCCCGGCCGAACTTAAGGCCTTTTTATACCCACCACCGTAGGATAGCGGGTATATTCATTTAGTCACTTCGTTTGCAACACATCGAAATATCAATTTCCGACCCCACAGGGTATATATATTTCGGATCGTCGTAGAATTCTAAGACGATTTAACGATGTCCGTGTGTCTGTCCCTCCGTCTGTTGTCATCACTCTACACGCTTCAAAAATTGAGATATTGAGCTGAAATTTGGCACAGATACGTCTTTTTGATGTACGCTGGTTGAGTTCTTGAACGGGCCAAATCGGACCATATTTGGATATAGCTGCTATATAGACCGATTTTCCGATAAAGGGTCTTATGCCCATAAAAGCTTTATTTATTGCCCAATTTCGCTGAAATTTGAAACAGTGGGTTATTTTAAGTCTCCCGATATCTGACCTAAGTATGATTGAGATCGGACTATATTTAGATAAAGCTGCCATATATATCCCATAGAAGCTTTATTTATTGCCCAATTTCGCTGAAATTTGAAACAGTGGGTTGCTTTAAGCCTCCCGATATATGACCTAAGTATGGTTTAGATCAGACTATATTTAGATAAAGCTGCCATATAGACCGATCTCCCGATAAAGGGTCTGAAGCCCATAAAAGCTTTATTTTAACCTCCACCATAAGATGGGGGGTATACTAATTTCGTCATTCTGTTTGTTACTACTCGAAATATTCGTCTGAGACCCCATAAAGTATATATATTCTTGATCGTCGTGACATTTTATGTCGATCTAGCCATGTCCGTCCGTCCGTCCGTCTGTCTGTCTGTCGAAAGCACGCTAACTTCCGAAGGAGTAAAGCTAGCTGCTTGAAATTTTGCACAAATACTTCTTATTAGTGTAGGTCAGTTGGTATTGTAAATGGGCCATATCGGTCCATGTTTTGATATAGCTGTCATATAAACCGATCTTGGGTCTTGACTTCTTGAGCCTCTAGAGTGTGCAATTCTTGTCGGACTGGAATGAAATTTTGTAGGACGTTTTTTGTTATGATATTCTATAACTGTGCCAAGTATGGTTCAAATCGATCCATAACCTGATATAGCTGCCATATAAACCGATCTTGGGGCTTGACTTCTTGAGCTTCTAGAGTGCGCAATTCTTATCCGATTGGAATGAAATTTTGCACGTAGTATTTTGTTATGATATCCAACAACTGTGCCAAGTATGGTTGAAATCGGTCCATAACCTAATATAGCTGTCATATAAACCTATCTTGCGTCTTGACTTCTAGAGCCTCTAGAGGGCGAAATTCTTATCCGATTTGGCTGAAATTTTCCAAGACGTATTTTATTCGTACTTTCAACAACTGTGTCAAATAAGGTTCAAATCGGTTCATAACCTGATATTGCTGTCATATAAACCGATCTGGGACCTTGACTTCTTGAGCCTCCAGAGGTCGCAATTATTATTCGATTTGCCTGAAATTTTGTACAACGGATTCTCTCATGACCACCAATATACGTGTTTATTATGGTCTGAATCGGTCTATAGCCCGATACAGCTCCCATATAAATCGATCTCTCTATTTTATTTCTTGAGGGTGCAATTATTCGAATTGGCTGAGATTTTACATAGGTCTCCAACATATAATTTAATTGTGATCCAAACCGGACCATATCTTGATATCGCTCTAATAGCAGAGCAAATTTTTTCTTATATCCTTTTTTTGTCTAAGAAGAGATGCCGGGAAAGGAACTCGACAAATGCGTCCCATGGTGGAGGGTATATAAGATTCGGCCCGGCCGAACTTAGCACTCTTTTACTTGTTTATTTTACTTATATAACCAGCAGTTAATGGAAATTCATATGAACCACATTTTGGTTTTAAATTTTTGCAAAAAATTTTTTTTTAATTTTTTTAAATACTTTTTTTAATTTTCTTTCTATATATACAATGTCATCTTCTTAAGATAATTAGTTACAATCACCTCATTCTATAATGAGAGAAAAGTTTTAAAAACAAATTTTATTACTTTTTGTTGCATACGATCTGCCAACCTCTTCTTTTATTTGTTCAAAATAAACCTGTTTTTGTTTTCCAACAACAACCTTATCAATGCTCCATACCCCCAAAATTTCTTTTTCAAACTCCCTTCGGAACTCTTAATTTTAAATGTCTTGCTAAAATCAAGGTCATTACCAAAATTCCAACAACTTGTAGCCATATTCTTGGATATTCATATAAACCCCATTATAATTTAAAGACTTTCCCTCGAATACATCTTAAAATACTTCTGAGCTTCTGTTTTTATTTCTGACTTACCCGCCAACATTAAGAAGAAAATTTTTATTTATGATTTCAATTGCCAGCTCCGCTTGCCAGTCAGCCCGCCAACCACACACATGTTTAAGGAAGTGCCATGTTTCAATTTATTTTTCTGATTTTTTGATTTAGTTTTTGTTTACCCTCCATGAATTTCATAATTTCTTTTCTTGATTAAGAAGAAAATCACACACATTGTTCTAAAAATACCATACGGACGGACTGCTTGCATATAAATATGGAGGTTAAATAAAATCAATGCCATATTGCCCGAAGAGCATTCAAAACCACAACATCACACCTTGTGAAAAAAAAAAGAAAATCGTGATCGAATTTTAGCACCTGCAGCTGCATTCGATTTTCCTTCTTCAGCACAAAACAAAAACACAACAACAACATCACCCTAATTATCCCATACAAAATGTTTACCAAAGGAACACAAATGTTGCTAATTTGCTGTTATGTGGTCAGCTGTGTCCAAGCTTTGGATTGGTGTGATCCTGAGCTGTGTCCACATGGGGATGAACATATAGCATGTGGCAATACAGGGGTAAGTGAAAAGTTGTAAAAAAAAAAAAGTAAAAGCGTGCCAAGTTCGGCCAGGACGAATCTTATATACCCTAAACCATGAATTGCATTTGGCAAGTTCTTTGATTAACTTCATAGACAAATACCACCTCCAACATTTCAGGCAAATCGAGTAATAATTGCGCCCTCTAGAGGCTCAGAAAGTCTAATTGGGAGATCAGTTATATGGCAGCTATATCAGGTTATGAACCGATTTAGACCACACTTGGCACAGTTGTTGGAAGCCATAGCAAATTTGCCCTTGAACATTAGATTAAGGAACAGCGACAAACTTCTCACATAACAATGAGTGCTGACCGATTCAAGTTTAGGATCAATGATAAGGTGACTTCTTTTATAGCCGAGTCCAAACGGCGTGCCGCAGTGCGACACCTCTTTGTGGAGAAGTTTTAACATGGCTGCCATACTAAATGGTACATTACCTCACAAATGTCGCTAGAATTAGGAGGAAATAACCACCTCTGAAAATTTCTTGGATTTTCTATCCAGGATTCAAACCCAGGCGTTCAGCGTCATAGGCGGACATGCTAACTTCTGCGCTACGGTGGCCCCCAAAGTCGTGTTGAAAGTCATACTAAGAGGATATGTGAAAAATTTCAGCCAAGTCGGACAAAAATTGCGCCCTCTAGAAGCTCAAAAAGTTTCATTGGGAGATTGGCTTATATCGCAGTTATATCAGATTATGAACCGATGTGAACCATTCTTGGGTTAGTTGTTGAAAATCATACCAAAACGGCAGGTCCAGAATTTCAGCCAAATTGAATGAGAATAGCGCCCTCTATAGGCTCAAAAAGTCAAAGCGGGAGATCGGTTTACATGTCAGCTATATCAGGTTATGAAACGATTTGATTCATACTTGATGCAGTTGTTGAAAATCATACCCATACAAAATGTCCAGAATTTCAGCCAAATCGGATGAAAATAGCGCCCTCTATAGGCTCAGAGAAGTCAAATCGGGAGATCGGTTTACATGTCAGCTATATCAGGTTATGAAACGATTTGATTCATACTTGATGCAGTTGTTGAAAATCATACCCATACAAAATGTCCAGAATTTCAGCCAAATCGGATGAGAATAGCGCCCTCTATAGGCTCAGAGAAGTCAAATCGGGAACTCGGTTTATGTGGCAGCTATATTAAAACATGGACCGATTTCGTCCATTTACAATCCCAACCGACCTACATTTATACGAAATAGTTGTGCAAAATTTCATGCGCCCAGCTTTACGCCTTTGACGCATTTGCGTGTTTCGACGACAGATGGACGGACATGGCTAGATCTATTTAAAATTTCATAACTTTATGGGGGCTAAGACGAATATTTCGAGGTGTTACAAACGGAATGATGAAATTAGTACATCTCCATCGTATGGTGAAGGGTTGTGCTTAACTTTAGATAACCACCACCTCGGACATATGCATATATTGGGTTGCCCAAAAAGTAATTGCGGATTTTTCATATAGTCGGCGTTGAAAAATTTTTTCACAGCTTGTGACTCTGTAATTGCATTCTTTCTTCAGCTTTTCATCAGCTGTTACTTTTAGCTTGTTTTAGAAAAAAAGTGTAAAAAAAGGTATATTTGATTAAAGTTCATTCTAAGATTTATTAAAAATGCATTTACTTTCCTTTAAAAAATCCGCAATTACTTTTTGGGCAACCCAATATTAACCAAATTTCATCAAAATCCGGTAAAAAATGTAAAATTCGTCCGATCTGGACCAAACTCGATATGGATGTCAAGGCGTCTAACACAACTCACTGTCCCACTGTCCCACTGTCGAAATTGTGAAATGGGGTAATACATGAGCCTAAAATAGGTTCAAGACCGTGAATCGTAAGATCGTTCTATATGGCAGCTATGTCAAAATATAGATCGATCTGAACCATATTCGCCATTGATGAAGAGGGTCTTAATATAACTCACTGTGACAAATTTTAACCGAATCGGGTAATAAATATGTCAGTCATGAGTGAAAAACCTTCGAATAGTAGAATGGTCTATACGGGGGCTATAACCCAAAATGATCCGAACTGAACCACGACTTGGCTGAAAAGCCCAACACAGGTCAATGTGCCAAATTTCAGAGATATCGGGTATTAAATGTGCTCTTTATGGGTCCAGGAAATTAAATCTTTAGATCGGTATATATGATAGCTATACCCAAATATAAAATAATATAAACCACTTTCTGCACGGATGTTACGTTAGGTTAGGTAAGAGTGGCAGTCCTTCACAAAATCACTTGGACAATTTTAAGTCCATTGTGATACCACAATAGCGGCAGACCAAGGCTTCTGACGGGAATCGAACCCACGACCCCTGCACTTGTAATCCAAGCAGGCTACCGGGGCGCCACTGGCGCTGCACTCACTGTGTCAAATTTCTGCAAATTCGGGTAATAAACGCGCTTTTCGTTGGTCCAAGAGCTTAAATCGATCGACCTGAAACATATTCGACACTGGTGTAGAGGGTCCAAACATCAATGTGGAATATAACAGCCGATTTGTCAGTTATGAGTCTAACGATTCAAGACCTTCAAACGGGAGATCGCTCTATATGAAGGCTATTTTGAAATATGGTCCAACCGAAACTATACTTTACACTGACGTCAAAGCACAAAAAACTCCGCCAACTGTGCCTATTGTGAGCCCAAGAACTTAAATCAAAACATCAGCATATATGGCAGCTGTATTTAAATAATGTTAGATCTGGACCATACTCAGAACCGATGTGCAGGTGCCCAACATAATTTAGGGTGCCAGATTTCAGTGAAATTGGGTAATAAATGCGCCTTTCATTGGCTCAGGACTTTAAATCGAGAGATCGGTCTCTATCGGGGTTATATAAACCTTGAGGACGATATAGCCCATCTTCCACCTAACCTGCCTATGGACAAAAAACATGTGCAGAACTTTGGATACCCACCACCCTGGATATATTCGTCTTCTTATTTTGTTACAACTCCACTACCATATCCATAGTTATAGCCAAATATAAGCTGCTCTACATCATATTTGATTCAGGTTCCGAGAACTCTTATACACAGTTTCAGCGAAATCGGGCAATACATCCGCTTTTAATGGGACTAAGACCGCAAATTGGAATAATGGATGCGCCTTTTACGGATTTTAGACCCAATATCGGCAGATTAGTCTATATGGCAGCTAAATCGAAAAATGGCCCGATGTGGTCCATTTCCGGTTCAAACAAAGGGCGGGTCTAGTCCAAATCTCTTTTCTAAATTTTAGAGAAATCAAATCGGCAGATCGATCTATATGACCGCTAAACCAAAATACAGTCCGACGTGTATCATTTTCAGTTTGGATAACGGGAGGCTTAAAAAAACTCACTCATATGAATTTTAGAATTTTAGAAAAACCGGTTAATTAATACAGCAGTTATGGATTTAAGACCCTAAATCGGCAGATCATTCTATATGGCTGTTATATCCAAATATAGTCTGATTTGATTCATATTCGGGTCGGAAGAAGGGAGGCCCACAGCAACTCACTATTTCAAATTTCAAATGCTACTTAACACCCTTAATCGGCTGATCGGTCTATATGGTGTCTATATTTAAATATAATCCAATCTGGACTATATTGGGATCAAATGCCAGGAGGCCCAAGCCAACTCAGTGTTTCAAATATCAGTGAAATCCGATAATACATGGGGCTTTTATCTGCTTTAGACCCTTATTTGACCGATCTGTCTGTATGGCAGCTACCTCTAAATATGATTCAATCTGGACTATATTGGGCTCGAATGCCAAGAGGCCCAAGCCAACTCAACGTTTAAGTGGCAGTCTGCCATCAGACTCACTCAGACCTTTTCGTCCATTGTAATACCACAGGAACAGAAGAATGAAGATGCCTTCTAGTTCCTACCGTTCAACCATTCAGATCGCTTTAAAAAGCCCAATAACTTGCGAATGTTCACAGACAGACACCTTCTCAAAGAAATGAGAACCTAAAGTGGAACTCCTTCTAACTGCTAGTGCGGGACACACACACAAAAGGTGTTCAATAATCTCTTCTGCTTCGATGTCCTCACAGCTTCTGTCTGTCAGCATGTTTTCCGATTAGACAGTGACCCATTATGACGGACACAATGACCGAGACGTCTGTTCTAGCCAATGACAGCAAAGCATTAGACCTCTTCAAGTCTAGATAAGACCACATAGTTTTGGAATGCTCACAGCCCCCTCTTTGTGACCATCTATCATTCGTTGCCCTTCGGGTCTGGTCCTGAAAACATATCGCTAGAGGCATACCCACTGATTCCAGTAACCCTGGAATGTGTAGGGTAGTTCCTAGTCTCGCAATCTCGTCCGCTTTACAGTTCCCTGGGATATCTCTGTTGCCCGGTACCCAGAACAGGTGAATTTTTACGTGTTCAGCCATCTCGGTGAGAGATCATGACAGTTGAGGGCGGTTTTTGTGTTCAGAAATACGTTCTCCAGGGATTTAATGGCTACCTGGCTGCCTGAGAAGAAATTTAAGCCAGTTGTCGCAATGACATTATATCTTAGCTATTCCAACACTTCCTTACTTGCAAGGATCTCTGCTTGATATACACTGCAGTAGTAAGCCAGTTCTACATCTTAAGAGTACACCCCAAAGCCCTCGTGGTCGTTTAGTTTGGAACCATCCGTATAGAAGTCAGTTACCAGGGATATCGTAGTTTCAGTCGGTTCTATCAGGAATAGAGGTACAATAATTTTTATCAAAAAAACGGCTCAGGTAGTTTGTAGGCCACACTGCCTGGAACATCGGATATTGTATCAAGAATAACACAGTGTCCGTAGCCGCCACATGACCAATGAGCAGTAGTTGAACTTTTAAAGCGCCGTCCACCAGACCTCAACACCATATAGCATTATAGGTCTGACAACTGCAGTATATACCCAATGCATGACACGCGGTCTAAACCCCCCGCTTTTGTCAATGGCTCTCTTGCAGGTGTATAGGGCAAGAGTTGCCTTTCTTGCCCTTTCCAAAATGTTGGATTTGAAGATCAATTTCCTGTCCAGCAAAACACCCAGGTATTTTGAGCTTTCTGTAAATGGAAAATTCTCTCTTCCGAAGGAGACAGGTGCCACTGTAGGCAACTAGTATTTCCTGCTGAAAAGAACTATTTCTGTCTTGCACGGATTTATACCTAGACCACTTGCGCTTGCCCACATTGTTGTTGCACGTAGAGCTTCCTGAAGAATATCTCTTAGAGTACTGAGAAACTTTGCCCTAACCGCAATTGCCATGTCATCAGCATACGCCACTTTTACACCTTTTTCTTCCGGAGACAATGATATATTGTTAATGGATACATTCCAAAGTAGATGAGACAATACACCTCCTTGGGGTGTTCCTCTGCTGACCCATCTTTTAAGATCCACAGATCCCAAGTCTGAACTTTCTTATGGTAGAGTTGATGCCTAGAAACTCCAACTCCTTCATGATTGATTACGGTTTTACATTATTGCAAGCACCTTCAATGTCAAGAAATGCTACCATTGTATATTCCTTGACAGCAAGAGAATCCTCTATGTAGCCCACTAGGTCGTGAAGGGCTGTTTCAGTGGATTTGTCTTTACTATATGCACGTTGCATGGAGGCCACCGTAGCGCAGAGGTTAGCATGTCCGCCTAAGACACTGAACGCCTGGGTTCGAATCCTGGCGAGACCATCAGAAAAAATGTTCAGCAGTGGTTTTCCCCTCCTAATGCTGGCAACATTTGTGAGGTATTATGCCATGTAAAACTTCTCTCCAAAGAGGTGTCGCACTGCGGCACGCCATTCGGACTCGGCTATAAAAGGGAGGCCCCTTATCATTGAGCTTAAATCGGACTGCACTCATTGATATGTGAGAAGTTTGACCCTGTTCCTTATTGGAATGTTCACGGGCAAAATTTGCATATGCATGCTGCTGCCGCGACAGGCGATCTCCAGGGATATTTGCCCTAAGATATGTTTCTATAACCTCTCTAGAGTCTTCCACATAAAGGATGACAGACTAATAGGACGAAAATCTTTCGCCTTCGTGTGGTAGGGTTTTCCTGCTTTCCTAATGAAAATCACCTTTGTTTGTTACACAGTTTTACTTTTTAAAAATATTTCTAATGTTTCAACCCCAACTTTTTTTTGTAGGCATTCCATGAGAGATGTGAACCCGATGTCGAAGTCATTGATTTGAGGCCATACCGCAAGCTAATCTTACACGAACACAATAATCGCCGCAACTTTGTAGCCAGTGGTCTGTTGCCAGGCTATTATCCTGCAGCACGTATGGCCACTTTGAGATGGGATGAGGAATTGGCATTTTTGGCCGATTTAAATGCTCGCACCTGTGTGGTAGATCATGATCATTGTAGGAACAGCTTTCGCTTTCGTAATGTGGGACAAAACTTGGTGGGCATTGCACGTCCCAAATTTGAATTTCAAAATATAACCGAGATCCTGCTAAAAGATATCTGGCTGTGGTACAGAGAACATTCGGTGATCAATAGCAATTTTATAACCAGTTTTAAAGTTGTAGGAGATTTGTAAGTATTTCTCAAGAAAATCGTTAAAATGCGTTTCTATAAAAATGCATTTCTCTTTGTTATTGCTTAGTGAAAAGTATGGCCATTTTGCTGAATTTGTTTTGGATCGCAACACCCATGTCGGCTGTTCCATGATACGCTACACCCATCCCGTTTACACCCATCTCTACATCTACAATTTGGCTTGTGACTATGCCAGCATTTACGCCTACAACATTGCCGTCTATGAGGCAGGAGAACCCGGTTCCGGCTGTCTCACTGGCACAAATCCCAAATACCCCGCTTTATGTTCCCTGCAAGAGTCGTATAATCCCAATTATTAATATCTCCAACTTGGTCACTGTGTAATCAGACAACAGGTGGCTTTGATTTTGTTTTTATTCACTGATTGTTGTTACTGTTGTTGTTTTAATTGATATTTTGTTATAAATTGGTATTGATTGCAAGCCAATTATATTGGGGAAAAAAATAAAGAGAACTTTGACTGTTATAATATGCAAATTTTGTTTTCGTCTGACTCAAATATGGAGTAGTGATTTTTTTTTTTGGCAAATTGTTGTACCTTTTTAATGGAAATTTTGAAATCAGTTTTTGTTGTTAAGTGCCCTCAGCATTATTTCATCACCAAATAAAACTTCCTTCCGCTGGTGATATTCATATCGAATTACTGTGAAATTTATGGAGATTTAGTTTTAAATTTGCTGAGATTATGTTTTGAAGACATTTTTGTTTTTTTTTTTTAATGACTAATAAAGCTTGACATTATTTCACAATGAAGTACTACGTACCGAAAATTCCACCATACAGGAACTCCACCACTCCATACAAGGAAAAAAGAAAGAACGTCGCTTATATCTAAGAAGTAGTAGGAGACTCAAACTTGACCTTTCTTAAGAAAAATATAAGAGACCAAGATTTGTTAAGGGCAGGGCAGCGGAGTCGAGCAATTTTTACACGACTCCGACTACGGGAAGATTGCTCCCAATCCGACTCTGACTCCGGAGTCGACTACGAGCACTTAATTATACCCACCACTGAAGAATGGTGGGTATAATTAATCATTTTGTCATTTCGTTTGCAACACATCGAAATATCCATTTCCGACCCTATAAAGTATATATATTCTTAATCAGCGGAAAAAACCTAAGACGATCTAGCCATGTCCGTCTTACTTATTGGGATGCCCAAAAAGTAATTGCGGATTTTTCATATAGTCGGCGTTGACAAATTTTTTCACAGCATTGCATTCTTTCTTCTGTCAGTTATCAGCTGTTACTTTAAGCTTGTTTTAGAAAAAAAGTGTAAAAAAAGTATATTTGATTAAAGTTCATTCTAAGTTCTATTAAAAATGCATTTACTTTCTTTTAAAAAATCCGCAATTACTTTTTGGGTAACCCAATACTTTACTTTAATTGGCTACGACAGAATATTTGTTCCACTAGCCGAACGTAGAATAGCGTTCCAAGCGCCAAGCGTGCTCAATCTAAAACTTCTGACACCAAGTTTGGAGGTATCTCCCACAACTTGATCTTTCCAACGGACTTTTGGTCTTCCCGGTTTGCGTGTACCACCGTGTTTGCCTTCAAAAGACTTTTTTGCTGGAGCTTCTTCATCCATTCTGACAACATGACCTAGCCAACGCAGCCGTTGTATTTTGATGCGGGTAACTATGCTATCATCGTCATACAGCTCGTGGTTCATACGTCGCCTATATTCTCCATTAACGCAAACTGGTCCATATATTTTATGAAGAATCTTTCTCTCAAATACTCTAAGCACTGCCTCATCTGCTTTCACAAGTACCCATGCTTCAGAACCATATAACAGCAGGGGTAGTATCAGTGTCTTGTAAAGTGTAGTCTTCTTCTGCCGAGAGGTGGCCTTGTTTCTAAACTGCTTACTTAGTCCAAAGTAGCATCTGTTTGCCAGTATTATTCTTCGCTTTATCTCAAAACTGGTGCCATTCGTTTCGGTTACCGCGGTGCCGAGGTAGATAAAGTTACTGACTATCTCAAAGTTGTGGTTCCCAACTTTCTCAATTTTCTTTATCTGCTCGGTTGTGCAAGGCTTTTTGGGAGTTGAAACCATCCATTTCGTCTTATCTCCACAAATGGGTCTGGCAGTAAATGGAGATGTCCGTCTGTCTGTTGAAATTATGCTACACTCTTTAAAAATAGAGATATTGAGCTGAAACTTTGCACAGATTCTTTTTTTTTTGTCCATAAGCAGTTTAATTTCGAAGATGGGCTATATCGGACTATATTTTGATATAGCCCCCATATAGACCGATCAGCCGATTTAGGGTCTTAGGCCCATAAAAGCCACATTTATTATCCGATTTTGCTGAAACTTGGGACACTGAGTTGTGTTAGGCCCTTTGGCATTCCTCTTCAATTTGGCCCAGATCGGTCCAGATTTGGATATAGCTGCCATATATAGTTGTGGGAGACACCGCCGATTTAGAGTCTTAGACCCATAAAAGCCACATTTATTATCCGATTTTGCTGAAATTTAGGACAGTGAGTTGTGTTAGGCCCTTTGGCATTCCTTTTCAATTTGACCCAGATCGGTTAAGATTTGGATATAGCTGCCATATAGAACGATTTCTCGATATTAGGTCTTGCGCCCATAAAAGGCGCATTTATTATCCGATTTTGCCAAAATTTGGGACAGTGAGTTGTCGACATCCCTTCGACATCCTTCTACAATTTGGCTCAGATCGGTCAAGATTTGGATATAGCTCTCATATAGACCGACCGCTCGATTTAAGGTTTTGGGCCCATAAAAAGCGCATTTATTGTCCGAAATTTGGGACTGTAAGTTGTGTTAGGCCTTTGGACATTGTTCTTCAATTTGGTCCAGATCGGTGCAGTTTTGACCGATATCTCGATTTAAAATCTAGGCCCCACGAAAGGCGCATTTCTAATCCGATTTCACTGAAATTTGACACAGTGACTTATGTTAGGCTTTTCGACATCCACACCGTATATGGTTGACATTGGTTTATTTTTTAATATAGCTAATTTAAAGAGCGTTATTTTGTTATACACAATTGAACATATTTCGATATAGCTGCTATGGGCCATTTGACGAACCTCTGCGCTACGGTGTCCTCCAATATACACTAATACCCCGGTTTGCGTCGCTTCGATTTGCGTCGTTTCAAAGTTGCGTCGTTCTAAAATTTTCTGTGACTTCGAATGTGCGTCGTGTTTGTTTCAATGAAAGATTTTTGGAAGAATTATAGCATCAGGATGGCTGTTGAAAATATAATCCAATCTTGGAAGGAAGTTAAGGAATCGTGCATGAACGGAACTTGGCGCCAATTATGGCCCGAATGCATTATCAAAGATATAGAAGAAATTAATGATGTTTCGAGCATTTGTAAAGAACTCGCAGAAACAGCAAGAAATGCTAATTTTGAAGGTATGGAAGAAGAAGACTAATATATCTATATCTATGAGTTTCTTTTAAACGACAAAGAGCTAGATAACGCTGGACACACATACACTTGAAGTTGAACCAGAGATTAAAAAGGTTACCACTGCTATGCAGCGATGCAGTTGATAACGCAAGCAATTGAAAATTTTAAAAATAATGATCCAAACGAAGTTTAAAGGTGTCTAGAAATGTAACCGAATCTATTAATTGTTATAAAGAAATTTGTTTGAAAAAAAGTTTGACACACCAACAAACCTTAGATAATTTCATAAAAAAAATCAGCAAGTTTGCCAAATCAAACTGAGGAAGATTAAATCGACGAATTTAATTTTATATGATGAATTCTTTATTTTTAATTTTATATTACTATTCCCTTTTTTATTGCCTGTGAATAATTATTTATTTTTGATTAATATCTCATGCTCATGTTAAGATTTTCTTATGAATTTTCGTATATTAATTTAAATAAAAAAATTACCTTAAAATAAATTTTCTAGCTAAACCGATTCAATTAAAATCAATGTAAATGTATGGGTAAAAGTGTTTCGGTTTGCGTCGTTTCGATTTGCGTCGCATTTCTCCGGTCCCTATTAGCGACGCAAACCGGGGTATTAGTGTATATGTTAGAAGATATTTACGCTGCGCCAAATTCTGGAAAAGACCCGAAAAGGACTAATTATCACCTACCGTCTTTTCGTTGACTACAAAGACGCCTTCGTCAGCCCTATATGTCCGAAAATATTTCAAGCCATGTCTGAGTTTGGTATACCTACAAAACTGATACTAGTTTGCAGGATGACGCTTGCTGATATACACTGCTCAGTTTAATTCGGATAGAACCTCTCCGAACTGATCAATATCAAATGAAGTTTCAGACAAGGAAACAAGCTATCAAGGGATCTCTCTAATATCCTGCTGAAGAAGATAACACGAGATACAGGTGTGAATAGGCATGGCACACTACTCACAAGAGAACATATGCTACTCGCCTATGCCGACAACATCGATATTATGGGTCGATCAGCGGACGAAGCAATTTAATCGGACAGCACTCATAGACATGTGAGATGTTTATCCCTGTTCCATAATGGAATGTTCATGAGGAAATTTGCAAAGCATCCATATAAGAGAAACTGGGGGTATTTTAAAGATTTTTGAAAAATCTTTTAGGAGTTCAGCGGGTTTTTTTGTGGATTGGAAACTTTGCAGCAAATTGTGAATAAAGACTCACGATTTGTCATTGTCCTCATATAGCAGCATCTTTCGACCTGTGAGTTTTGAAGATTTTTGTCAAATTGTCCAACCATATAGGTTGCTATTTGACATTTTAAATGATCCGTGCTTAGAAAACCTTCTTGCACTAATTTAGTTTACAGCAAAAGCATGCTAAGGTTGTTTAATAAATTTGTCTTTAAATCTCTTTTGAGAGATGAAACTCGTGTTAGATAGTTTTAATGGTTGGGGATATAGTTAAATTCCAACCATTCAATCAATCTATCAAATCTTTATTTTTATATTTCCAAACAGTATCTTTACCTGGAATAAGAACAATGACTATCTGATTAACGTCAAAGCGTATCGACCGAGAACGAGTAGCATTGTATGACATAAAACATGTACGTCAGCAGTTGAAATTTTAATATTCCATTTCATTTATAATTTAATCTAATGGGGTTTTCCTGGTTTAAATTTTAATTTAACACCGAGCACTATAGAAAGAAGCAAAAAATAAAATATCTGACATTGACAAATATTGAGGTTTTAGACCTTTCACCAACATGGTAATTTTTTGGAAATTTATCTACGGGTTTTTACAAAATATACCACAATTTTCGGGAATATTTTAATAGAAGTTTTCTGAATCATAACTTTTAAACATTTTCTGTCCTTTTGGAGTAAGAAACAAAACCAAATTTTTGACAAATTCTACGAAATAGTGAATACATATATTATGGTTTTGAAACCATAAATTTTAACTTTATGACTCATTGAAAGTAGCAAAGCCACTGTCCAAACTATTCTATTAAAGGATGATATTAACAAAGACTGAAATATTCTTTATAACATCTTACGAAATGACTTTGTTTCTATTCTTCACTTTCATGAACCACTTAGGTTAGGTTGAAAAGAGGGTGCAGATATTAATCTGCCCCATACCACTATAGACATACACCTAAGCCAGTAATTGGCTTGTTGTTCTCTCTAAAAACTAAAAAGGTACCCCGAAAAAGAAAATTTCAAGTTAGAAATTCCATGCTACTTACAAAATCCTTAATTGTTTTCCATACCACTCCCCAAAGTTTGTTCATGTCTGGTATCGTACCCCCACCTAAATACCGGTGTCGGTTTGCCGCGAAAGCCGGGCAATGACATAGAAAATGCTCCAAAGTCTCATCATCTTCCCCACATGCCCTACATATGCTATCACTTGCCGCACCGATTTTGCATAAGTGAGCTCTTAGTCCTATGTGTCCCGTTAAGACTCCAAAAAGCTATACTGACCTCCTCAGTAATAGTGTCGTCCTCCCACGATCCGCCGTCCTACCGACTGTTTTGCTGTTCCACAGCGTTACATTTTTTATACCCACCACCGAAGGATGGGGGTATATTCATTTTGTCATTCCGTTTGTAACACATCGAAATATTCATTTCCGACCCTATAAAGTAAATATATTCTTGATCAGCGTAAAAATCTAAGACGATCTAGACATGTCCGTCCGTCTGTCTGTTGAAATCACGCTACAGTCTTTAAAAATAGAGATATTGAGCTGAAATTTTGCACAGATTCTTTTTTTGTCCATAAACAGGTTAAGTTCGAAGATGGGCTATATCGGACTATATCTTGATATAGCCCCCGTATAGTCCGATCCGCCGATTTAGGGTCTAAGGCCCATAGAAGCCACATTTATTATCCGATTTTGCTGAAATTTGGGACAGGGAATTGTGTTAGGCCCTTCGACATCTTTAGTCAATTTGGCTTAAATCGGTTCAGATTTGGATATAGCTGCCATATAGAACGACCCTCCGATTTAGGGTCTAAGGCCCATAAAAGCCACATTTTTTATCCGATTTTGCTGAAAATTGGGACAGTGAGTTGTGTTAGGCCCTTCAACAACCTTCATCAATTTGGGCCAGATCGGTTCAGATTTGGATATAGCTGCCATATAGACCGATCCCCCGATGTAGGGTCTTAGGCCCACAAAAGCCACATTTATTATTCGATTTTAATGAAATTCGGGACAGTGAGTTGTGTTAGGCCCATCGGCATCCTTCGTCAATTTGGCCCAGATCGGTCCAGATTTGGATATAGCTGCCATATAGACCGATCCTCCGATTTATGGTGTTAGGCACATAAAAGCCACATTTATTATTCGATTTTGCTGAAATTTGGGGCAGTGAGTTATGTTAGGCCCTTCGACATATTTTTTCAATTTGGCTCAGATCGGTTCATATTTGGATATAGCTGCCATATAGACCGATTTCTTGATTTAAGGTTTTGGGCCCATAAAATGCTCATTTTTTGTCCGATGTCGCTGAAATTGGGGACAGTGAGTTAAGTTAAGCCCCTTGACATACCTCTGCAATATCGCACAGATCGGTCCAGATTTAGATATAGCTGCCATATAAACCGATATCTTGGTTTTAGGTTTTAGGGCCATAAAAGACGCATTTATTGTCCGATGTCGCTGAAATTTGAGACAGTGAGTTAAGTTAGGCTCTACGACGTCCTTCTTCAATCGGTCCAGATTTGAATATAGCTGCCATATAGACCGATCTCTCGATTTAAGGTTTTGGGCCCATAAAAGATTTCGCCGAATTTTGGGACAGTGCTTTGTGTTAGGCTCTTCGACATTTTTGTGCAACTTGGCCCCAAATCGGTCCAGATTTGGATATAGCTGCCATGTAGACCGATATCTCGATTTAAAGTCTTTGCCCCATAAAAAGCGCACTTATAATCCGATTTCACTGAAATTTGGCACAGTAACTTATGTTAGGCTTTTCGACATCCGTGTCGTATATGGTTCACACCGGTTTATTTTTAGATAGAGCTACTGTACTTATTAGTATTTGGTCCAAATCGGAACATATTTTGATATAACTGATATGGGACATAAGGTATGAAATTTTCACCGAATTTCGATGAATGCTGGTTTACATATATACCCGAGGTGGTGGGTATCCAAAGTTTGGTCCGGCCGAACTTAACGCCTTTTACTTGTTTTTTCACGTAACTAACACGCAGGGTATGTCCCCTATATATGCAGTGCATTGCGTTGGCAATTAAGAAAGTTAAGGATTGGAGGGGGGAAGAAGGAGTAGTTTTTATTCATATTAGTCTTAGATTTCTGAACGTCAATGTCGGTGGGAAAGACATTAGCCGAAAGTCGATTCCACATACGAATGGTTCGGGTGAAAATGAATTTTCTCGGTAGTGCATGGTTCGGTCGACTGGCCAATCAATTACAAACGGGTGTGAGTTACTGGCAAGTCTTGTATTCCTGGTGAACATCCTAACGTCAGGGATAAGAAGACGAATATTCCTGGAACACGCGCCTTGAAAATAACGATAGATGACGATGAATTGCTTGTGAGACAAGAAACAACACTGCGTCTTCTGTGCGTTAAAGTCTACTCTGTTCATTGTACTCCACTCGGAAATGGCCAACAAATCCTGGGTGAGCGTCTCATCCATAATACGCCTCATGTCCACAATTTCTTGGACTGGGCCTATGGTCGAATGAATATGAATAACAGAGACTACTTTCATCGGCAAATGAGTAGACTGGATTCGAAGTCTGACCCAATAGCTCGTCAATGAAAATAAGAAAAAGGGAAGGGGAAAGGACAGAGCCTTGTGGCACACCTGCGGTCAATGTATACTCATCTGATGAGAACCCATCTACAAGAACTTGTATAGTGCGATCTCTGAGAAAGCTCGATATAAATCGAACGAAGTTATTACCGACACCAAAAGATGCTCTTCATTATGGTCAGCCGTATGGAAATTTGTTTACTTGATATCCTTGTATAGTTGATACAACTCTACGATGGCTTGGAAGAGATGAAGAAATTGTTGCGTCTGTCGCCCACGCTCTTAAATCGGACTGCGTCGACCCGAAGGGCTTTGAGGTAACCAAGTTTATCGACGCAGTTCTCTGGCCTTCATTCCAAATTCACCCATACTGCGTTATGGCCCGGCACCCAAACGATGCGGATTGTGCCATCCTCAGAGAAGGCGTTAATCTCCTTCTTACACTGCAATACTATTCCTAACCTTACCATTCTGGTTGTTATTGCCCTTATGGCCATTTTACTGTCTGTAAAGATGTTCACAATCGACGTACTCGCGTTAGTACCACACACTTAACGCATTCCGTGATCACCCGGATCTTTGCCTACAGGACCGTATTATGGTTAGGCAGTCTAAAACAGATCTCAGTCCCTGGGTTCTCAATGTAGACTCCCAGGTCCACTCTGTCCCCTAGCTTAGCTCCAACCATGTAACATGATCTTCCAGACAGCAATATGATCTTCCAGACAGCAATACTGGAGTTCCTTCAGTCCAAGAATGTGCCTCTGGCAGCAGTCCCTCGCACTCGACCTCAAATGTCGTCTCAGGTATCCGATCGCAAACCTCTTTCTTCAAAGTTTCCTACCGTCGCCTCGACTATTCCGTGATGGTATGAGCTGCTCCCACCCTCAATCCATTCTCCCAACGCCTCAAGTCTCATAGCCACAGTGTGCCGCTGGCAGCAGTGCCTCGCACTCGACCTCAAGCGTCGTCTCAGGTATCCGATCGAAAACCTCTTCACTCCTTCCAGGTTTCCTATCGTCATCTCGATGATACCGCAATGGTATGAGCTGCTCCCATCCTCAATCCATTCTTCCATCGTCTTAAGTATCATAGCCATAGTGGCTACCTCACATTTAATCTGTATGTCAATGGGTCGGATATTTCGTCTCCAGTGCTCTAGTGGGCGTGGACCTCATCGCTCTGCCTATGCCAAGACAACATGTTCTCTGAACTTGTTGCATGGTACTAACGTTGAACTTTTCTCCATTGCAGTCCACCAAACTACTGAGGCTTAAGTAAGTATTGGTCTTATCACGCTCCAGTGAACTATCCTCGGATTCAGGCCCCATTTCAAACCTACGGCCCTCCTACATGCCCTACATGTGAGCCTGCTCAGTATGCTCCTGATTGTGACACTTCCAATTAAGTTTCGTATCCAAGATCACTCCTAAGTATTTGACCAAGTCAGATATCGAAATCGTTTTATTGAGGAAACGTGGTGCGTTAAATTGGACCACCTTCGTCTTCCTCGTGAACATGCATATTTCTGTCCTCACTGGGTTAACATTGAGATCTCTGGGTCTAGCCCTGTCATATACCATATGCAAGACCCATTCGGCCCTTCTGCATAGCTGGTTCGGATCCTTACCGCTAAGAAGTATTATAACATCGTCTGCATAGCAGACGGGTTCAAATCCCTCCTCAGTCAGCATCCGTAATAGGTCACAGGCATATTTCTGTCCTCACTGGGTTAACATTGAGATCTCTGGGTCTAGCCCAGTCATATGCCATATGCAAGACCCTTTAGGCCCTTCTGCATAGCTGGTTCGGATCCTAATCGCTAAGAAGTATTATAAAATCGTCTGCATAGCAGACGGGTTCAAATCCCTCCTCAGTCAACATCCGTAATAGGTCATGTATGGTGGTCACCCTAAGGAGTGGCAATAAAATGCCCCCCTGTGGCATGCCCTGTGCCACTTTCTCCCTTATATTTATGTCATGGGAAGAGCAATTTATCCACATGTTCCTTAGCATATGCTTCATCCAGTCTCCAAGGACCCGGTGCACCCGTTACTGGTCTAAGAATTGGATCAATGTGTCGGTCCGCACCTTGCTAAACGCCCCCTCGATGTCAATGCAAACGGCCGATGTGTAAGTCTTGGGATCGAAGGATTTTTCTATTTTATGCTCAACTTCGTGCAGGGCAGTCTCCACGGACCTTTCCTTGACATAGGAATGCTGTTTTTTATTTAAGCAGTTAGCTGAAGGTCCTACACTTTATCATGGTTTCCACAATTCGTTCCACGGTTTTGAGTAGAAAGAACGTGAGACTTATAGGCCTTTTGTTTCGCATAACTTGCCTTGCCGGTCTGGGGATAAACACCACCCTTGCCTCCTGCCAGGCTTTCGAATTATATGCAAGTCCTAGGCACGCTGTGAAAATAGTTGCCAGATGAGGTGCCAGATAGTCGGCCTCCTTTTGTAGTAACGCCGGATATATTCCATTAGGTCAGGGTGACTTAAATGGTTTAAAGCTCCCTAATGCTTCCTAGACCTTCATACAACCTCAGATTCTCGATCAAGGGCCGTGCGCGCTTCCTACGATCCTGTTCCGACTTTGTCTCCCTCCACAGGACACTGTCTGTTGTCTCCATCCATTTCGGGGGGAGGCTAGCTTGGTCTTCCCAGAGTATTTGAAAGCGTGAAGCTTTTTTTCTTCTTCAGCATTTTAGCAGTGTTATGCCCTTCGGGAGATCTGATTCTCTTTCCAGCTTCCATAGAATTGCTTGGAATGTCAGTTCTATCCCTTCCAGCATCCTGCAGTCTGCTTGTGAGCTTAGCAAGGTCATCGCTCACTGTTCGCCGTCATCCCGCTGCCCTCATCTCTCGATTCGACTGCGATGACTATTTCATTGACACTGTCGCTGTCTGAATCCGAGTCAGAAACGCCACATTTATTTAAAGGCTGGGGACGAACTGTGCATCCCTCTGGTTTATCCGTCCATTCCTCATTAATTAGTCTGACGACTAGTTGTGCGCTTAAAGCATTACTCTTGACTTCAGGTGCCAAGGCACCCACACCCATTGGTAAGGGAGAACAACATAAACCTCATAAATTTCCACATAATTTTCAATCCAAAAAAAAATTTTAAATTTTTCTGGATATCAACCATAAACACTTTGAAAATTTAAATATTGCCCCCAATTAAAATAAAAACAAAATTAATTTTCAATCAATGGGTCAAATCATTATAAAGCAGTCTTTTATTTGTACTCGGCTTAATGTGATGGTGTGCTTTGGTTGTCATCATGCCAATGACAAATTTCATTCATATAATAAAACCAGGTTATAAAACCAAATACACCTGCATTCCGTTACACACTGACCAAGTCAATCAATAATTCGGATTATAAACTTCCCGGGTCGAACATAATGCAGGATATTTGGTATTTGTGCCAGTCTTGCAAGCCGAACCTGGTTGACCGGCCAAATAAACAGGAACATCTAAAGCAAAAATGCTGGCATAATTACAGGCCATGTTGTAGATATAGGCATGGGGGTATTCGCGAGGTGTATAGCGTATCATGGCACAGCCCACATGGGTATTGCGGTCCAAGACGAATTCAGCAAAGTGGCCATATTTTTCACTGCAAAATGAAAAAAAAAATGAATTTTAGAAGTAAAAAAATCATATTAAAAAAACATCTCATGAATAATTTTGTAGAGATCGGACCAAAATTTGTGCCTACTACAGCCTTAAAAGTCGAAACGATTAAAAGATGTTGATGGGAACTTTACCTAAATCTGGTTCGATTTTGATGACATTTTTTTGCATGTGGTGCGACGTCAAATAAAACATCCCCCGCAAAATTTTGTAAGGATGAGGCCAAAATTGTGGGCTACTACAGCTTTAAAAGAGCATATCGGATGAAAGATATATATGAGCGCTATATATAAATCTGATCCGATTCTGATGAAATTTTGCACACAAACTAGGACGTCAAAAAAAAGCAATTCGTGCCAAATTTGGTGAAGAAGGACCATAATTGTGCCTTCTACAACCATAAAAGACTATATCGGATGAAAGATATATATGGGAGCTATATATAAATCTGATCCGATTCTGATGAAATTTTTCACATATATTGAGACGTCACAAAAGCACTTCGTGGCAAATGTGGTAAAGATCGGACCAAAATTGTGCCTTGTACAGTCTTAATAGGTCAAATCGGATGAAAGTTATATATGAGAGCTACATCTAAATCTGAACCGATTTTTATAAAATTTTGCTCACATATTGAGACGTCAAAAGAAATACTTTGTGACACATTTTGTAAGGATCGGACCAAAATTGTGGCTGCTACAGCTTTAAAAGGGCACATCGGATGAAAGATATATATGGGAGCTGTATAAAAATCTGGACCGATTTTTTTCAAAATCAAAAGCGTTCGTCCTTGGACCAAAAACGAGACTTATGCAAAATTTTGTGAAAATCGGAAAACAAATGCGACCTGTATCTTACAAGAATACATGGACAGACAGACATTTCAGCCAAATCGAAAAAAAATTGGAACTTACAGGGGCCCAAGAAGTCAAAACGGGATATGGGTTTATATGGGAGCTATATCAGGTTATAGACCGATTCAGACCGGACTTGGCACATTTGTTGGAAGTAATAAAAGAACACCACGAGCAAGATTTTAGCCAAATCGGACAAAAATTGTGGCTTCCAGGGGCTTAAGAAGTCAAATCGGGAGATCGGCATACATGGGAGCTATATTCAAATCTGAAGCGCTATGGTCCATTTGAAATTCCTAATGACCTACATAAATTTGAAGTATTTGTGCAAAATTTCAAGCGGCTAGCTTTACGCGTTCGACCGCTATCGTGATTTCGACAGACGGATGGTCATGGTTAGATCGACCCAGAATGTCAAGACGATCAAGAATATATATACTTTATGGAGTTTTAGATCAATACTTCGAGGTGTTACAAACGGAATCTAGTCATTCCGTTTGTAACACCTCGAAGTACCCCCATCCTATGTTTGGGCGTATAAAAAAAACAAGTAAAAAGGCATTAAGTTCGGCCGGGCCGAAATTTGGATACCCACCACCTCGGGTATATACGTAATCTAGAGATTTGGATATAGGAGACCGATCTCCCGATTTAAGGTCTCAGGACCATAATGCAAATTGCAAACTCCCCATGAACACTCTACTATGGAACTGCGGCAAACTTCTCAGACATCACTGATTACTATCCGATTCAAGTTTTAAGCTCAATGGTATGGGACCTCGTTTTTATAGCCCAGTCCGCACGGCGTGCCGCAGTGCGACATCTCTTTTGGAGAGAAGTTTTTACATGGAATGGTACGTCACCAGCATTAGAAGGGGAAAACTATGGCGGAAAATTTTTTTCGCCAGGATTTGAACCCAGGCGATCAGCGTCATAGGCGGACATGCTTACTTCTACGCTACAGCGGCCTCCCTTAAGACCATTTCTTTTCCGATTTCACTGTAATATGACACAATGTGTTGCTTTAGGCTCTTCGAAATTCGTACCGAGTATGGTCAAGATCAGGCTATATTTGAATGTAGCTGCCATATAGACCGAACTCCCGACTTAGGGTTTTGGGGCCATACACGGTGCATAAAAGGTGAATTTGTTATCCGATCTCTAAAATTTGACGGAGTGATCTGAGTATGGCTTCTCAAGATTTATACCACATATGGTTCAGACCGGTTTATATTTGGATATAGTTGCCATATATACCGATCTCCCGATTTTAGTCCTTGGACCCATAAAAGCCGCGTTTATAACCCGATTTTACTGAAATTTGGCGGAGTGAGCTGTGTAAGGCCCTTCGTTATAGGCGATCAATATGCCCCACATCTGTCTATATTTGGATATATCGAGAAACAAACATATATATCCGAGGTGGTGAGAATCGGCCCTGCCGAAGTTAATGCCTTCTTACTTGTTCTGAAACAATTTCACTTTTTCTACCCTCTTCCATAGAATGGGGGTATACTAATTTTGTCATTCTGTTTGCAACACCTCGAAATATGCGTCTAAGACCCCATAAAGTATATATATTCTTGATCGTCGTGACATTTTAAGTCGAACTATGTCCCTCTGTCCGTCCCTCTGTCTGTCTGACCGTCTGTCTGTCGAAAGCACGCTTACATTTGAAGCAGTAAAGCAGGGCGCTTGAAATTTTGCACAAATACTTCTTATTAGTGTAGGTCGGTTGGGGATTGTAAATGGGCCAAATCGGTCCATGTTTTGATATAGCTGCCATATAAACCGATCTTGGGTCTTGACTTCTTGAGCTTCTAGAGGGCGCAATTATCGTCCGATTTAACTGAAATTTTATTTGTAGTCTTTTGATATCACTTCCAACAACTGTGTTAAGCATGGTTCTAATCGGTTCATAACTTGATATAGCCGCAATATAAACCGATCTTGGGTCTTGGCTTCTTGAGCTTTTAGAAGGCGCAATTCTTATCTAATCTGGCTGTAATTTTCCAGGTGGTGTTTTAGTATCACTTCCAACGTTTGTGCGAAGTATGGTCCAAATCGATCTATAACCTGGCATAGGTGCCATATAAACCGATCTTGGATCTTGACTTCTTGAGCTTCTAGAGGGCGCAATTCTAATCCGATTTGGCTAAAATTTTGCATGAGGTGTTTTGATATGACATCCAAAAACTGTGACGAGTTTGACGCAAATCGGGAGATAACCTGATATAGCTGCCATATAAACCGATTATGGATCTTGACTTCTTGAGGCACTAGAGGGCGCAATTCTTATCCGATTTGGCCGTAATTCTACATGAAGTGTTTTGTTATGACTTCCAACAACTGTTCAAAGTATGGTTCGAATCGGTTCATAACCTGGTATAGCTGCCATATAAACCGATCTTGGATCTTGACTACTTAAGCCACTAGAGGGAGTACTTCTAATTCGATTTGGCTGTAATTTTGCATTAGGTGTTTTGTTATGACTTCCATCAACTGTACGGTGCTGTATGGTGCAAATCGGTTCATAGCTTGATATAGCTGCCATAGAAACCGATCTGGGATCTTGACTTTTTAGGTCTCTAGAGGGCGCAATTCTTATCCAATCTGGCTGTAATTTTCCAGGTGGTGTTTTAGTATCATTTCCAACGTTTGTGCGAAGTATGGTCCAAATCGGTCTATAACCTGGTAGAGGTACCATATAAACCGATCTTGGATCTTGACTTCTTGAGCCTCTAGAGGGCGCAATTCTCATCCGATTTGGCTAAAATTTTGCATGAGGTGTTTTAATATGACTTCCGAAAACTGTGATGAGTTTAGCGCAAATCGACACATAACCTGATATAGCTGCCATATAAACCGATCTTGGGTCTTGACTTCTTGAGCTTTTAGAAGGCGCAATTCTTATCCAATCTGGCTGTAATTTTCCAGGTAGTGTTTTAGTATCACTTCCAACGTTTGTGCGAAGTATGGTTCAAATCGGTCCATAACCTGGTATAGGTGCCATATAAATCGATCTTGGATCTTGACTTCTTGAGCTTCTAGAGGACGCAATTCTCATCCGATTTGGCTAAAATTTAGCATGAGGTGTTTTGATAAGACTTCCAAAAACTGTGATGAGTTTGACGCAAATCGGCAGATAACCTGATATAGCTGCCATATAAACCGATTATGGATCTTGACTTCTTGAGGCACTAGAGAGTGTAATTCTCATCCGATTTAGCACATATTTTGTGCAACGGCTTCTCCCATGGCCCTCAATACACGAGTGCAATATGGTCGGAATCGATCTATAGCTTGATACAGCTCCCATATATTGCGTTGCCCAAAAAGTAATTGCGGATTTTTTCAAAGAAAGTAAATGCATTTTTAATAAAACTTAGAATGAACTTTAATCAAATATACTTTTTTTACACTTTTTTTCTAAAGCAAGGTAAAAGTAACAGCTTATAACTGACAGAAGAAAGAATGCAATTACAGAGTCACAAGCTGTGAAAAAATTTGTCAACGCCGACTATATGAAAAATCCGCAATTACTTTTTGGGCAACCCAATAAACCGAACTCCCGATTTTGCTTCTTGAGACCATATAAGGTTCAATAACTATCCGAATGGACTGAAATATTACACAATGACTTCTACAATGTTCAGCATTCGATTCATTTGTGGTCCAAATCGGACTATAACTCGATATTGCTCCAATAGCATAACAGTTCTTATTCATTATTCATTGTTTGCCGAAAAAGAGATAGCGAGCAAAGAACTGTACAAATACGATCCATGTTGGAGGGTACATAAGATTTGGCCCGGCCGGCTCTTACTTGTTGAATTCTATTTTAACCATTCGTTATTAATGAAATAATCCTTTAACAATTACCCATATGTTGAGAAATATATGTAGATACTTAACTAGTCGAAATCTACTTACAAATTCATATTGACTTTAAATTTCGTTATAAAGTCACTGTTGATCATTTTATGCTCTGCATACCATAGCCATAGATCCTTCATAATGATTTCGCTTATAATTTGACGTTCTTGCTTGCGACGTGCTATGCCCACCAGATTTTGTCCCACATTACGAAATCGATAGCTATTTTTACACTCATCATGATCCACCACACAGGTGCGAACATTTAAGTCGGCCAAAAATTCCAGCTCCTCATCCCATTGTATAGTGGCCATGCGGGAGGCAGGATAAAAGCCTGGCAATAGACCATTGGCTATGAAATTTCTACGTTTATTGTGTTCGTGCAAAATCAAATCACGATAAGGTGTCAAATCGATCATTACAGTGTCGGCGGCACAACTCTCATGGAATTCCTGAGAAAAAGAAAAGGAGGGGGGGTGAATAGTGAATGGAAAACAAATTCAGTTAGCTCGGTTGAAACGGGAGCCATATTCAAAGATGGGCTTTTTATCTAAATTATTTGGATTTTGGATTTTTTTTTTAAATAATTTATTAAAATTTGTGATATTAGTTTTTTTTTTTTAATTTTCCAACAACAAACACTTCTTACATTGTTTCTCTCTTACCCCTGTATTATTGCATGCGGTATGCTTTACACCATTGGGACACAAGACAGGATCACACCAATCCAAAGCTCCATGTGCACAGTTGACAATGAAGCCAATTATTAAGAATTCCACTTTCGAAAACATTTTCTTTTATGTTCAAACTGTATTTTGTGGGCCAAAAATTTCACAAAAGGAAGATGTTCGCGTGCACCTGTTGAATGCTACCAAATTCCTTTTAACAATGCTCTTATGATTGTTCTTTTGGTAATGTAGCGTGTAAATCGCCGCCATGGCTTTTATTTTATTTATTACAAGCCGCTTAACTTATTTGTATTAAATCAGCCTTTATTGTTTTCATTAAATGCGAATTAATATCAACATGCTAATCACCCCCCCTCCACAAGACCAATGAAAAGAATACAAAATATTAAATGCCAACAAAAAGAACAAAAACGGCGATAAGAATGCTGCTTCCGTTTATTTTTAAATTTCTCTCAAACTTGTAAGGAATTGATGGATTACCTTTCTTTCGCATTCTTTTGTAATGAATTTAGCACAAATGTCAACTTAAGTAACTTATTTCAACAAATTATTCCAAATGAATTATTTTTCCCAGAACATAAAAGATCACTCTGTGGAGGTGTAATTAATGTCAATGCCAAAGCCGATGACAATCTAATTAAGGAGACGAGAGTGTAAGATAACTAATTTAAGTACTGTATATGAATGAAATTTGGACCCTTTTGGTAGAACATGAATGAAATTTTGACAAAATTTTCTGTAAAAATAAAATGTTGACAAAATTATCTATAGATACAAAATTTTGACAAATTTTTCGCTAGAAATTTGGAAAAAAAATTTTCTTTAGGAAAAATATTTGGAGAAAAATTTTCTATAGAAATAAAATTTGGACTATATTTTATAAAAAACTAGCCGACCCGGGTCCGCTCCGCTGCGCATTCTTTTACTTTATATGGAACAAAAGTTTCCTTGGAATATTTATTTTCGAAGATCTTTTAGTGAAATACCATGCTAACTTGACTAATAGTTTAACAATATAAGTGCCTTTATCTGAATCCCATATACCCTTTATTGGTCTACGAATTTAAGTTTGGATGTAAGGTGTACTCCTTTCTTAAAATACTTCATTTCAGCCCGATATTCTCATGATGTCTGATTTAGTGGTGTTTTCGGGGGAGAGGCGGTCCCCCAGATACTTGGCCCTGAAAAAATATCAGCATCGTGCTCTTCTCTCAAATACCATTTATTTAAACCCCATATTGCCATTGGCTTAAGAGGAGTTTACAGGATGAGGCGGCCCCCAAACACATGGCCTCAAAATAGGTTATCAAATTCGTTTTCTAATCTCAAATACCTTTCATTTGAGCTACATATTGGCATCGTCAAAAAATTTTTTCCCTTTGGGAGTGTTTTCAGAAAGGGGTGATGCCCTAAATATATGGTCCTACAAATGGATATCAAATTCGTATTCTACTCCCAAATACCCATATTGTGATGGTCACTAAAAAATTGCTGTTTGTGGGGTATTTTGGGTATCAATTCTTGCGAAAATGGGTATCAATTCTTGCTCTACCCCCCAATACCTTTTATTTAAGCTCCACATTGACATGGTGGGTAAATATGCCCGATTTAGGGGTGTTTTGGCGATTGGGGTGGTCGTCCAAACACTAAGTCTGGAAAATATATATATCTATATATCATTTTTTTGAACCCCATATTGCCATTGGCCTCAAAATTGGGTATCAAATTCGTTTTTCAATCTCGTTTAAACTCCTTATTGCAAAAATCAGCAAATATGTCCGGTTTGGGGTATTGGCCCTAAAAACTATGAATATTCCACTCTCTTTAAGACCCAATTTGTTTTGGTGAGCAAATACGTCCTATTTGGGGGTTGTTATGGTGGTGGGACGTCCCTAATGTTGATATCAGATATCAACATTAATATAACCCCCATAATTCCATAGTCGGCAAACATGACCGGCTTGGGGGGGTGTTTTGGGGGATGGGCGGCCACTCAGTGAGTTGGCCTTGAAAATATATGTCGGATTCGTGTTCTACTCTAAAAACCCTCTTATTTGAGCCTTATATAGCAAAAGTCAATAAATACTTCCTATTTGGATGGTGTTGTGGGGGTGAGGTGCCCCCTAAGACACTTTTCCTGAATATTGATATCAAATTCGTGCCTTACTCCCAAAGACCTTTCATTTGAGTCCCATATTGCTATGATCGTAAATTTGTCTCCTTTAGGGGATGTTTTTGGTAAGAGGCGGCCCCCCAAACACTTGGTCCCATATTTGGATATCAGATTCGTATTTTACATTCAAATGCCTTTTATTTAAGCCCCATACTCCCATGGTCAGTAAATAAGTCCTGTTTGGGGGGTATTTTGGGGAAGGGGTGGACCCCCAGAAACGTGATCCCACATTTGGATATCAGATTCGTATTCTACTCGCAAATACCTTTCATTTGAGTCCCATATTACCATGGTCGGTAAATATGTCCGATTAAGGGGTGTTTTGGGGCTTGGGGTGGTCCCCCTAGCACTTGGTCCGACAATTGGATATCGGATACGTTTTCTTATCCTAAATACCTTTTATTTGAGTCCCATATTGTCGTGATTGGTTTAAATATATGTTTGGTAGGTTTTAGGATGGGGCAGCCCCCCTAGGTACCCCATACGAAATTTGGATACCAAATTTTTATTTTTAGGGTACTATATGAGAACACACAAAATTTCGCTTAAATCGCACCACCCATCTCCGAGATCTGGCGTTTCTGAAAATTAGGGTAAGGGGGAAGGTCACCCCCCCCCCCCCCCCCTTCAGATATAAAAAAATTTAGTATCCCATTTTCACCACGGGGTCATTGTGCACCATCAGTGAAAATTTCCAGAAAATCGGTTCAGCCCTTTCTGAGTCTATAAGGAACACAGAAACATACAAACAAACAAAAAAACCTACAAACAAACACAAATTGATTTTTATATACATATAAGAAGATGAAATTTTGAAAAAATGTTCTATAGAAATAACATTTTTACAATCAGATATTGCCCGGCAGCAGACCGTAGGGTTCCATAAATAATCGAATTGAATGTTGAATGTTGGAGACCATAATAGAAGCCATTGTGTGAAATTTCAGCCAATTTGAATTGCGTCCTTTGGGGTCTCAAGAAGTAAAATGGGGAAATCGGTTTATATGGGAGCTGTATCAGCCTATACACCGATTCAGAAAATATTTGACATGTATGTTGGAATGGTCATGGGAAAATCCGTTCTTCAAAATTCCAGCCAAATACGATAATAATTGCGCCCTCAAGAGGCTGAAGAAGTCAAGACCCCAGATCGGTTTATTTGACAGCTTTATCAGGTTATGGGCCGATTTGAACCATATTTAGCACAGTGGTTGGAAGTCATAACGAAAAACGTCGTTCAAGATTTCAGCCAAATCGGATAATAATTGCGCCCTCTAGAGGCTAAAGACGTAAAGACCCCAGATCGGTTTATATGACAGCTATATCAGGTTATGAACCGATTTCAACCATACTTAACACAGCTGTTAGAAGTCGTACCAAAACACGTCATGCACAATTTCAGCCAAATAGGATAATAATCTAGAGGCTCAAGAACACAAGATCCCAGAGGGGTTTATATGGCAGCTATATCAGGTTATTGACCGATTTCGACCATACTTAGCACAGTTGTTGGAAGTTTTACCAAAACACGTCATACTAAATTTCAGCCAAATACGATAATAATTGCGCCCTCTAGAGGCTCAAGAACACAAAAGCCCAGAGAGGGTTATATGGCAACTATATTAGGTTATGGACCGATTTGTACCATATTTTGGCAAAGTTGTTGGAAATCATTGCAAAACCCTTCATTCAAAATTTCAGCCAACTCGGATAAGAATTGCGCCCTCTAGAGGCTCAAGAAGTCAAGACCCCTGATCGGTTTATATGACAGCTATATCAGGTTGTGAACCGATTTCAACCATACTTACCACAGTCGTACAAAACCCTTCATTCAAAATTTTCAGCCAAATCGGATAAGAATTGAGCTCTCTAGTGGCTCAAGAAGTCAAGACCCAAGATTGGTTTATATGGCAGCTATATCAGGTTATGAACCGATTTGTATCATATTTGGCAAAGTTGTTGGAAATCATAGCAAAACACTTCATTCAAAATGTCAGCCAACTTGGATAAGAATCTCTCTCTAGTGGCTCGAGAAGTGTAATCGGGAGATCGGTTTATATGGCAGCTATTTATATATATTATGGGGTCTTAGACGCATATTTCGAGGTGTTACAAACAGCATGACGAAATTATTATACCCCCATCCTATAGTGGAGGGCATACAAATATTCAATGGCTTGTTTTTAGAATCTCTCAAGACATGGTGTCATATTGAGATCATAAAGTGAATGATATTATTGAACATCGACTTAATACATTCGAAAACGACTTCATTAAGTCTGCATGAAGTTGGAAGGAAACCCTATATACATATGAGGTGTAAATTAAAAAGAGAAATGTAAAAATTTTTTAATGTCAATGTCATTACAGTTCCCATTACAGTCATCTGTCTCATTTAAGTCAAGAGAAAAAATCAGTTTGTTCCCATGATTGAGAAAAACGTATCCGTAGAAAGTCTGAACAAAAGAGTTGAGACCACATCCAGTGGTTATTGATGACAAAATGAAGTGATGATATAGACACCATGTCAACTTGTCAAAGCATACATTGTTGCAATTGATGTGCTGCGAAAAGTGATAGGGACTGCATCCCCATACTCTACAGCAGCAAAATACATTAATTAATATTACAAGAGCTGAAGCCATTGGAGTGAGGGGGGGGGAGGGATTGTTTAGCCCACCCCTCAGAGGGCTTACTTTTCTACAGTCTACATTAAGGAATTTCCCAAAAAAAAAACATTGAAAAAAATAAAACTTTAGTTTACATTGTATTTTTTTTTAATTATTAAACGGCTCTAACTCATTTATTTGACTTCTTTGTTTTATCCAATCCATAGATGACAATTAAAATGTCTCTTGATATTGCCATGTCCCAAGGGACATTACTATTCACATGACTTTATTCAATTGAATTGGCGAAAGAAAAATCTAAGATAAACTACAAAACATGTCATCAATATTTTCTACTAGACAAAGTGGCATACTTACAGATGCAAACCTTCCACCACTTCCTTAAGCTTGTTTGAAATATCCTACCTTTGGAAATAACTATCCGCATTAGGGAGCCTTTTGACAAAAAAAAAAATTGACAAAATTTTCTATATAAATAAAATTTTTAAATTGTTGCGGTTTGTTTGCTTGTTTGTTATACCCTCCACCATAGGATGGGGGTATACTAAATAATTTCGTCATTCTGTTTGTAACACCTCGAAATATGCGTCTAAGACCCCATAAAGTACATATATTCTTGATCGTCATGTCATTTTAAATCGATCTAGCCATGTCCGTCCATCCGTCCGCCTGTCTGTCGAAAGCACGCTAACTTTCGAAGGAGTAAAGCTAGCTAGTAGGTCGGTTGGTATTGTAAATGGGCCAAATCGGTCCATGTTTTGATATAGCTGCCATATAAACCGATCTTGGGTCTTGACTTCTTGAGCCTCTGGTGGACGCAATTCTTATCCGATTTTATTGAAATTTTGCACGTAGTGTTTTGGTAGCACTTTCAACAACTTCGCTTAGTATGGTTTAAATCGGTCCATGTTTTGATATAGCTGCCATATAAACCGATCGGGGGATATTGACTTCTTGAGCCTCCAGAGGGCGCAATTCTTATCCGATTTTATTGAAATTTTGCACGTAGTGCTTTGGTAGCACTTCCAACAACAACGCTAAGTATGGTTTAAATCGGTTCATGTTTTGATATAGCTGCCATATAAATCGATCTTGGGTCTTGACTTCTTGAGCCTCTAGAGGGAGCAATTCTCGTCCGATTTAACTGAAATTTGGGACGCAGTGTTCTGGTATCACTTCCATCAACTGTGCTAAGTATGATTCAAATCGGTTCATAATCTGGTATAGCTGTCATATAAACCGATCTTGGATCTTGACTTCTTGAGCCAATAGAGCGTGCAATTCTCATCCGATTTGGCTGAAATTTTGCATGAGGTGTTTTGTTATGACTTTCAATAACTGTGCTAAGTATGGCGTAAATCGGTATAATACCTGATATAGCTGTCATATAAACCGATCCGGGATCTTAACTTCTTGACCCTCTAGAGGGCGCAATTCTCATCTGATTTGGCTGAAATTTTTACAACGGTTTCTCTCATGACCTTCAACATACGTGACTAATATGGTCTGAATCGATCAATAGCTTGGTACAGCTCCCATATAAACCGAACTCCCGATTTTGTGTCTTGCAACCCTACCGGACGCAATTCTTATCCGAATGAACTGAAATATTACACAATGACTTCTACAATGTTCAGCGTTCATTTATGGTCCGAATCGGACTATAACCTGATATAGCTCAAATAGCATAACAGTTCTTATTCAATATTCTTTGTTTGTCTAAAAAGAGATACCGCGCATAGAACTCGACAAATGCGATCAATGGTGGAGGGTATATAAGATTCGGCCGAACTTAGCACGCTCTTACTTGTTTGTTAGTTTGTTTGTCTGTTCGGTATAGACTCAAAAACGGCTGAACCGATGGTAGAGTTTGAGTCCCCGGTGAAAATAGGGTACTAAATTTTTTGATATCCGGATGGGGGGGGGGGGGGCGGACCCTCCCCCTAACATGAATTTTCAAAAATTTCAGATCTCGGAGATGGGTGCACCGATTTAAGCGAAATTTTGTATGTCACCTTATGGTGCACGAAATTGCTATACAATTTTAGTATCATGGGGGGACGCCCCATCCCAAAACCCACCCGAATCGACATGTTTACCGATTGGGACAATATGGGTATCAAACGAAAGGTATTTAAGAGAAAAGTACGAACATGGTATACAAATTTCACCCTAAGTGTTGGGGGGTCCCCCATCCCTAAAAAACCCCCCAACAGGAATCTTTTACCGCCTTGGGCAATATGGGTATCAAATGAAAGGTATTTAAAAGTAGAACACAAATCAGACATAAAAGTTTCTTTTGTGGTGTCTGAGGCGCCCACCCCCCAAAACCCCCCAGCAGGACATATTTACCGATTGGTACAATATGGGTATCAAATGAAAGGTTTTATGGGTAGAGTACGAAATTGGCACAAAAAAGGCACCCTTAGTGTCAGGGGGGGACGCAACTGAACACTTTTACCCCTTTGAGCAATATGGGTATCAAATGAGAGGTATTTAAGAGTAGAGTATGTACTTGGAATAAAAATGTCACCTTTAGTGTTGGGCGGTTCCCTACCAAAAAAAACACCCGACAAGACACTATTACCGCTTTGGGCAATATGGGTATCAAATGAAAGGTGTTTAAATGTAGAGTACAAATCTGACATAAAAATTATTCCTTGATGTCTGAGGGGCCTTCCCATCCCCCAAAACACCCCAGCAGGACATCTAAACCGATTGGGACAATATGGATATCAAGTCGAGGGTATAGTAAAAAGCTAATATAAAAATTTATTCCTTGGTTTTTGAGGCGCCTCCCACCCCCCAAAACCGCCCATATTTGCCGGTTGGTTGACAGCATGGGTATCAAATAAATATGCTTAAAAGACCATATCGGATAGAAGATATATATGGGAGCTATGGCCATGTTTGCCTACTATGGCAATTAGGGGCTCAAATGATAGGTATTAGGCAATAGAAAACGAATTTGATATGCAATTTTGAGGCCAAATATTTGGGGGTAGTTTCACCCTATAAACTCCTCCTAAACCAATTGCAATTGCAAAGGAATTGAGCTCGAAGCTGATATTTTTCAAGGCTAAGTGCGAGGGTGGCCGTCTAACCCTACATACCCCTAAAACTGGACATATTTGTGGATTATGGCAAAAAGGGGCTCAAATCTGATATCTTTTTTATGGCCAAGTGTTTCAGGGACGACTCATATCATAAGCCTCCCCTGAACCACACATATATACCGACTATAGCAATATGTAGCTCAAATATAGTTTTTGGGAGTAGAGTATGAATCTGATATCTACTTTCGGGGCTAAGGGTTTGGCGACTCCAATCCACCACCAAAACCAAACGAATGAAGTAGATCTAACATCAAAACTTTATTGGGCGGACCCTACCCTCACCCTATTTTCAAAAATCCTGATGTTGTTGTTGTAGCAGTGTGTTATACACCGAAGCGGCAGCCCTTGCCGATGAAGGATTCCATTGGGTCAATCCGGTACGTACAACCGTCTGTCATGGGATTGAAGCCTGATCTCGGAGATGGGTGGGGCTATTTAAGAGAAATTTAGTTTGTTTATAATAAAACAGAAATTTGGTTTACAAATGGAAATATAGGCTAATAATGACAAAATATTAGGCTCAAATGAAAGGTAGTTGAGACTAGAGCACGAATCAGATACAGGGGATCCACCTCATCCCCAAAAACACCCTTATACCCGACGTATTCACCAGCCATAACAAATTAAGGCTCAAATGTAAGAAAGTTTGTGAGTAGAGCACCAATATGATATCCACATTGGGGCGAAATATCTGAAAGGCAGTAGCAACACTACCAAGCAGGACTTTTTTCTGACCGTGCCAATATAGGGCTCAGATAATATAAGAGAGTGAAAGAAGGCGCAGCGGAGGCGGTCCTGTCCAGCTAGTTTTCTATATAAATAAAATTTTGATAAAAATTCCCATATAAATATTGGGTTGCCCAAAAAGTAATTGCGGATTTTTCATATAGTCGGCGTTGACAAATTTTTTCACAGCTTGTGACTCTGTAATTGCATTCTTTCTTCTGTCAGTTATTAGCAGTTACTTTTAGCTTGCTTTGGAAAAAAAAGTGTAAAAAAAGTATATTTGATTAAAGTTCATTCTAAGTTTTATTAAAAATGCATTTACTTTCTTTTAAAAAATCCGCAATTACTATTTGGGCAACCCAATAATTTATAACTAAAAATTCAACAAAATTTTCTATATTAAAAAAAAATTTGACAAAATTTTCTATACAAAAACAAGTAAAATGATGCTGAATTCGGTGAGGCCAAATATTGGATACCTATCACCTCAGATTTCATTGAAATCCGGTTGAAAATGCCTAAGCTCCCCTAATGGCTTACATTCTCCCTAATAATTCTTCCCACAACAGCTGCATGTTGTGGTTATGCAAAAACATCGAAATTAAATCGAACCGCAATCGATGGAAATAACATTTCTTTCAAACCGATCATATAACACCATGGTGTTTGAAAACAAAATATCTTTGAAATTATGGTCTTATTGGTCTCTCACTCGCTTTGAGTCCAGAAAGATCTTTTACATGTACATGTAGCGGATGACAACGTCAAACTGTCTGGAGAATCTAAAGAAATTTTGCCGATGTCAGACAAGGAGATTGTGGTCGATTTGTTGGATAAACATTGACACCCTCAGCATACACAGCACACACCATGGGAAACAGTGGTTCTGGAAAATAAAAATATTGAATACGACAAAAAAAATCAAAATATTTTATTAAACGGAGAAAATGTTGACAAATAAAATTCCAAGGAACAGTAGAAGGAAGATGCCTTCAAGTTCCTACCGTTGAACCGACCAGTTGGACTTAAAAACTCAACAAAATGCTAATGTTCACAGCCGCTAAATCAGACAAGTTCTCAAAGAAATGAGAACCTAAAGTGGAACTCCTTCTGACCGCCAGTGCGGGTCACACATAGCAGATTTTCTAAAGTTTGTTCTTCCTCGACGCCTGCAGAAGTAGTTTCTTGCAACCTCCAGTCTGTCACCATGTTTACCGATCTTCAAGTCTAGATTAAGCCACATTATTATGGAATGTTTACAACTCGAACTTTGTGACCATCAGAGAACTGCAAGCGGTGGAATTTTTCTGATTTGCGGTATACTCATAAAAATGTGCTGGCAGTATCTATCGCTATCGCAATTGATGAGGTGTTATGTTCATCACACTGAAATGAGTGGCGATACATCCCACAGTCTACAGTCTGCCAGAGTATATCTCCCTATGCCATGTAACTGGGCACAGCTTGCAGTTTCGCCGGTCTTACATTATCAGAACCTGGCTATTTAAAGGAGTGGAAACTTCCCAAATTAGATAGATATCTATCGCTACCGCAATTGATGAAGTGTTATGTTCATCACACTGAAATAAGTGGCGATACATCCCACAGTCTACAGTCTGTCATAGTATATCTCCCTATGCCATATAACTGGGCACAGCTTGCAGTTCTGCCGGTCTTACATTATCAGGACCTGGCTATTTAAAGGAGTGGAAACTTCCCAAATTAACCACCGGCGAATGCTTTTATTATCCATTGGAAGGTTTGACCGGGAAATGTATATCAACATGTATTTCTAGTATTTCCTCTCTAGACATTGTTCACAAATTCTCTGACTTCTGAATGTATCCCAACATAATAGGTTTCAAGTATAGGAGCTTCCTTAGCCTAGAGGCCTCAAATGTATCCTTCACGGAGCTGCAGAATTCCACCCAATATTGGTGGTCCGCTTGACCATTATGTGTATGTTCTGTGCAGATTCCACTTCCTTTTCAGGGATAGTCGTGCAGATTGTGTGCCGAAATTTCTCCCAATCCACCTTTCTTCTGTTTAGCCGATGGATCACTTCTGCAGTATTTTCGCCAAAGCTGAAACTAATGTAACGATAATCAAAGAAGCTGTGGTCATCCAACTCTTCCCAGTCACAAATCCTTCCGCCGATATACTCCGAGACAAAGGTAACATCCAGTACCTTCTGCCTGTTTCTGACAATTAACTAACTCTTATTGGATAACCCTTTATATTCGATAAGCAGCTCACCCTTTTGGTTGATAACCAAATTTCCCCATATCTGGTGATTTCCATTAGCAAAACTTATCTCGATAAAGCTCTTTTTATACCCACCACCATATGATAGGGAATAAACTAATCTAATCATACCGTTTGTAACACCTCGGAATATTAACCTGCGACCCCATAAATTCGAACTGACCATGTCTCTCCTTCTGTCCGTCTGTGGAAATCACGATAGTGGTCGAATAAATAAAAATATCAGCTCTAAATTTGCATAACGACTTCTTATTGATGTAGGTCGTTGGAATTGCAAATGGATCACATCAGTTTAGATTTTGATTTAGCCCCCATATAAACCGCTCCTCGAATTAGACCTGATGAGCCCCTAGAAACCTCAAGACTTCTGTTTAGACTTCCGAGCCTATGATCCTTCTTGAGCCCCTAGATACCTCAATTTTAATCCACTATAGCCCCCAATAAATCCAATTCTGTTTGGACCAATGTTCGTGCAGAGTATGCTTAGGACCGGTCTATAAGCTGATATAGCCCCCATACAAACCAATTCTCGGATTTGACTTCTTGAGCCCTAAGAAGGCTCAATTATAATCCGATTTGGCCCAACGACTTCCGTTTTGACTTCCAACATCCAATATGATCCGCATCGGTCTCTTAACTGATATAGCAGCCATATAAACCGATCCCCGGATTTGGCTTCATGAGCCCCAAGAAGCCTTAATTTTCATCCGATTTGGCTGCAACTTTGTCAAAGGATTCTGTTTGGAACTCCAATATTCGCTTCGAATATGATCCAAATTGGTCTATCATTATAAACTAACATAGCCCCCATATAAACCGTTCCCAGGATTTGACTTCATGAGCCCCAAGAAGCCTTAATTTTCATCCGATTTGGCTGAAATCTGGCCCTAAGACTTCCGGTTTGACTTCCAACATCCGTGCAGAGCATGGTCAGTATCGGTCTATTAGCTGATATAGCCCCCATATAAACTAATCTTTGGATTTGACTTCTTGGGCCCCAAGAAGCCTCAATTATAATCCGGTTTAGCGGAAATTTGGCCCAACGACTTCTATTTTGACTTTCAATATCCGTCCAGAGTATGATCCGCATTGGTCTGTAAACTGATATAGCAGCCATATAAACCGAGACCCGGATTTTTTCTTGAGCCCCAAGAAGCCTTAATTGTCATACTCTACACGGACGATGGAATTCAAAACAAAAATCTTAGGGCCAATGTCGAGTATGATTCGAATCGGTCTATAAACTGATATAGCCCCCATATAAACCAAGCCCCGCATTTGAATTATTGAGCCCCTAGAAACCTCAATTTTCATCCGAAATGTGACCCAAAGGCTTCTGTTTTGACTTGCAACATCTGTGCAGAGTATGATCAGAATCGGTCTATATACAGATTTAGCCCCAACATAAACAGCTCCCCGGATTTGTATTCTTGAGCCCCAAGAAGTCTCAGTTTGGCCCAAAGACTTCTATAATGACTTTCAGTATCCGTGCCAAGTATCATATAGGTTTTGAAATACCGATATGAATTCTTGAGACCAGAGAAGCCGCAACCAATTCCGATTTGATTGGTTCAAAATTGGGGCAAATTTTTTGCAGAATCCATGTTGGTGGGTACACAAGATTCGGTCCACCTGAACTTAGTCCGCTTATACTTGTTCCCTGCAGAGGCGGCTTCAACCAGCAACTTAAGACTTGAAGGCAGCATCTCTGAATCGTGGGCCATATATAGGGAAGCCAACCAGTAATGAGGCTTATTTAGTTCAAATCTGGCTACTACTGAATTTTCAGTACTTAACGAAAGACTCTTTGCAAGAATACAGGCTCTGGGTCTCCCATTCCCCGTATCCTTAAGTAGTTTAAATCCAAGAATTCTTAGTCCACGAGCCATTCCTCCACACACCCATGTCACCTGGATATGAAGAGGAAGATTTATCTGCAGAAACCGGAATATAGTCAGGATTCTGAATCTCCATCACTGTAGCCTTAGCCTCGTATTCTGAGTGCGCCAGCAGTTCATCCTCCAAAGCTTCGTTCGATTTTGCCTTTATGAGTTTTCTTATGCCTCCAGGGGCAGTTGAGAAAAAAAGTGGAACCACTCTTTCTCAGGATACTTCCTTCTTAGATGCTTCCTTTGTTGCTGCTGTCGAATAACCTTTGAGTTCCGTCCTTCTCCGCTGGTGCACAACTCGAGCCCAATCCAACAGGGTGGCGGCCCACCCAAACAGGGCTTGTCGAGGTCTTCCCCACCTGTTTTGATCGTGTCAGAGGGATTTTCAGTCTCCTGCAATTCTCCAGACTTAAGAGACGTGGTTGATACTTCCTCAGACAAATATTCAACAACAACTGCTAAGTCGCCTCCTGACTTCCCAATCGCAACGCTTATATACACTTCAACTACAAGTTGTTGAATCTGCAGGATACAACGAGACAACCAGAACTTATTATTAATACAGCGTGTCGCCTTTTGCCATCAGGCGATCTACAAATCTACCAGTCGGTGGATGTAAGATTGGGATTACAGCCCTTTAGTTTCCTAAGTGTAGATTCTGGATCTGAGGGAATCCTATGCATGTGCCTTCTGAACTAAATCCTGGAATAAGGATCATTCGCACCAAGCCTCTCACTTAACCTTTTATTATTCAAAATATGCAAAATTTTTAAATCCATAATTTTTATACCCACCACCGAAGGATGGGGGTATATTCATTTTGTCATTCCGTTTGCAACACATCGAAATATCCATTTCCGACCCTATAAAGTATATATATTCTTGATCAGCGTAAAAATCTAAGACGATCTAGCCATGTCCGTCCGTCTGTCCGTCTGTCTGTTGAAATCACGCTACAGTCTTTAAAAATAGAGATATTGAGCTGAAATTTTGCACAGATTCTTTTTTTGTCCATAATCAGGTTAAGTTCGAAGATGGGCTAAATCGGACTATATCTTGATATAGCCCCCATATAGACCGATCCGCCGATTTAGGGTCTTAGGCCCATAAAAGCCACATTTATTATCCGATTTTGTTGAAATTCGGGACAGTGAGTTGTGTTAGGCCCTTCGACATCCTTTGTCAATTTGGCTCAGATCGGTCCAGATTTGGATATAGCTGCCATATAGACCGATCCTCCGATTTAGGGTCTAAGGCCCATAAAAGCCACATTTATTATCCGATTTCGCTGAAATTTGGGACAGTGAGTTGTCTTAGGCCCTTTGACATGTTTCTTTAATTTGGTTCAGATTTGGATATAGCTGCCATATAGACCGATCCTCCGGTTTAGGGTCTTAGGCCCACAAAAGCCACATTTATTATCCGATTTTGATGAAATTCGGGGCAGTGAATTGTGTAAGGCCCATCGACATCCTTCGTTAATTTGGTCCAGATCGGTTCAAATTTGGATATAGCTGCCATATAGACCGATTTCTTGATTTATGGTTTTGGGCCCATAAAATGCTCATTTATTGCCCGATGTCCCCGAAATTTGGAACAGTGAGTTAAGTTAAGCCCCTTGACATTCTTCTTCAATATCGCACAGATCGGTCCAGATTTGGATATAGCTGCCATATAGACCGATATCTAGGTTTTAGGCTTTGGGGCCATAAAAGACGCATTTATTGTCCGATGTCGCTGAAATTTGAGACAGTGCGTTTGGTTAGGCTCTTCGACGTCCTTCTTCAATTTTGCCCAGATCGGTCCAGATTTGAATATAGCTGCCATATAGACCGATCTCTGGATTTAAGGCTTAGGGCCCATTTATAATCCGATTTCACTGAAATTTGACACAGTGACTTATGTTCGGCTTTTCGACATCCGTGTCGTATATAGTTCAGATCGGTATGAGGTATATAAGTATAAGGTATGAAATTTTCACCGAATTTTGATGAAAGGTGGTTTACATATATACCCGAGGTGGTGGGTATCCAAAGTTCGGCCCGGCCGAACTTAACGCCTTTTTATTTGTTTTTTTTTTTTTTTCATTTTTCGTAACATTAAATTTTTTCATTTTTGTTTCTTTAATTTTATAAAAAAAAATTTCATCAATATGATGTCCGCTTCACTGTTCATACCAGTTGTACAAATTGCGTGATTTCTTAGCAAACGCTACAAAACCACAATTTCTACAAGTATGGGGACAAGCTAGGAATCAAATGGAGTATCGTGACAATGATCATCATTTTTTGTCCTTATTTTCTCAATCTCTGCAGGGTTGTGGAGGAAATCTTTTTTCTTGCATTTGCATATCTAGATAGCAATATGTGGTTTGGACTCCAGCTGTGCCCATAATCACAATGTTTATTTATTCCCCCCCTCCCCCCTCACACCTCCCACCAGTTAACAGAAACCACAATTCCAGGTGACTGAAGACATGGTTGCATGGCTGGTGACACACTGGTCATGCGACATAAAAATCATAGACTTGTGGTTTGTTCAGAGGAGAGATGTTTAAATGAAAAACTGCCAATCAAGTCAGGTTTAGACACTCTAAAAGTGGTAGACGCTCTAAAAGTGTTCTAGGAATGAAGGCGATGAAGTTTTCCTTGTTGGTTAAAGTTGAATTTTCATGAAGAAATTTTGGAAAAAAAAACATATTTTCAGGTCACCCTAATAAAGCAAATGCTTAAGAGAAGGCAGAAGAATTTTAAAACAAGTAAAGTTAAGTTCGTCTGGGCCGAATCTAATATACCCTCCACCATGGATCGCATTTGGCACGTACTTTGAGTGACTTTTTCTAATATGATATTGGGTTGCCCAAAAAGTAATTGCGGATTTTTCATATAGTCGGCGTTGACAAATTTTTTCACAGCTTGTGACTCTGTAATTGCTTTCTTTCTTCTGTCAGTTATCAGCTGTTACTTTAAGCTTGCTTTAGAAAGAAAGTGTAAAAAAAGTATATTTGATTAAAGTTCATACTAAGATTTATTAAAAATGCATTTACTTTCTTTTAAAAAATCCGCAATTACTTTTTGGACAACCCAATATATATGGACTGAACTTGTCATGACTATAAAAGGTCATAAAAATTAACCTGTTTAAAATTTCGGCCAAATAATTGCGCCCCCTGGAGGCTCAAGAAGTCAAATCGGGTGATCATTTTATATGGAAACTATGCATATGCAAATTTTGCCCATGAACATTCCGTTAAGGAACAGAAACAAAATTCTCACATATCAATGAGTGAAGTCCGATTCAAGTTTTTGATAAGGGGCCTCCGAGTCCGAACGGCGTGCCGTAGTGCGACACCTCTTTGGAGAGATGTTTTACATGGCATAGTACCTAACAAATGTTGCCAGCAATAGGAGTGAAAGCCACCGCTGAAAATGTTTTCTGACGGTCTCGAGAGATTCGAGTCCAGGCGCTACGGTAGGAACTATATCAGGTTATACACCTATTTGGACTATACATTGCATCGCTGTTAGAACCCAAAACAAAACTTCACGTGCAAAATTTCAGCCAATTAGGAAGGTAATTACGCCCTCTAGAGGCTCATGATGTCAAATCTGCTATATCAAGTTATGAACCAATTTAGACCATACTTGGTACAGTTTTTGGATATCAAAACAAACACCTTGTTTAAAATTTCAGGCAAATCGAAATTTGTCCTCTAGAGGGCCAAATCGCCCTCTTAAGAAGTCAAGATCCAAGATCGGTTTATATGCCATCTATGCCAGGTTAGAAAACTATTTAGAGCATTCTTGCCACAGTTATTGAAAGTCAGAAAAAAATACCTCATGCGAAATTTCAGTCAAATCCGATAAGCATTGCGCCCTCTAGAGGCTCAAGAAGTCACGATGCAAGATGGGTTTACATGGCGCCTATATCAAAACATGGACCGATATGGCTCATTTACAATCCCAACCTACCCACACTAATAGGAAATATTTGCGCTTAGGTTTACTCCTTCGAAAGTCAGCGTGCTTTCGACAGATAGACAGAGAAACGGACGGATGGGACTAATTCGACTCAGAATATCAAGAGGATCAATAAAATATATACTTTGTTGGGTATCAGTTCAATATTTCGATGAGTTACAGACAGAGTTACAGCCTATGAAGGGCGGTATAATCAATCCAAGTGGGGTTTATACCAATGATGGACAAATAAACGCACATTATTGTTATGTTGGAGGCCACCGAAGAGCAGATATTTGTATATCCGCCTTTGACGCTGATCGCTTAGGTTCGAATCCTAGCGAGGACATCAGAAAAAATTGTTATTAGGCTAGTGACATTTGTTTACCTAACAAATGTGACTTTTGACTTTTGAGAGTGACTTTCTCAGAGCTATAGGAAAGTTTTTCAAAAATAACACAGAAAATTTTATGAAATCGTTATTTGATAGTACGATCCATATAATTTTATGTTTTGAAGATTAATTCATGCAAATGTTGACCGTGATTGCGCCTCAAATGGTCCATCCGCTTAGTCTAATTTTGGCATACTCTTCTCAACATTTCGGCCGGTATCTCACGAATAAATGGTTCAATGTTGTCTTCCAATAGGTCAATTTAAGTGTATAGACATGAGCTTTAACATAGCCCCACAAAAAATAGTCTAAAGGCGTTAAATCGCACGATCTAGGTGACTAATTTACCGGTGGCGAACGTGAAATAAAATGTTCACCGAACTCGCCTCTCAATAACTCCATTGTTACGAGTGCTGTGTGGCATGTGGCACCTTGTTGTTGAAACCACATGTCATGTAAATCAAGCTCTTGCATTTTGGACAAAAAAAAAAGTTGGATGTCATCTCACGATAACGCTTAACATTCACAGTTATGTTAGGATTCGCATCATCTTTGAAGAAGTACGGTCCAATGATGCCACCAGCCCATAAACCGCACCGAACTGTGACTTTTTCTGAATGCATTGGTAGCTCTTGCAATGCTGATATTTACTCCAAAATCGAAAAATCTACTAATTTACGTACCTATTGAGCCAAAAATGAGCTTCGTCGATAAACACGATTTGCGCGCGATGAAATTTCTTAACAGAGCACACTTTTTGATAGTAAAATTCGATAATTTGCAAGCATTGTTCGTTTGTAAGACGATTCATGGTTAAATTGTTGCCAAAAAGATAACATCATCCTTTACTATGCCTTGTAAAAACCTCTCCCAAAATAGTGCGGCACGCCGTTCGGACTCAACTACAAAAAAAAAGGTGCCTTATCATTGAGCTTAAACTTAAATCGGAGAGCACTGATGATTAGTGTTGCCACTTAATAAAATTATTTCCTACCAAAACTTAAGAAAAGTCCTACCAAACCCAACCAAAACCTACCAAATGTTCTAAAAGCCAAAATGGGGTATATGTTTTTATATCCACCACCGAAAAGTTGGTCATTTTGCTATTCCTTTTGCAACACATCAAATTTTACACTTTCAACCCTAAAAAGCATACACACTACATGGTCTTTATATTCATAGACGATGTCGGACCGCCTTTTTGGTTGAAATCACTCTACTTCCTCAAGTTTATGGATGACCTATATCTTGAAATAGATCTTGAGCTCATGAAAGTCGTAGATTTGTCCCGATTTCGAAGAGATTGGATAAAGAGATCTCTCTTTTTAAGGGCGTGATCCCAGTAATGCGCTATTATTGCCCAAAAAGTAATTGCGGATTTTTCATACAGTCGGCGTTGACAAATTTTTTCACAGCTTGTGACTCTGTAATTGCATTCTTTCTTCTGTCATTTATCAGCTGTTACTTTTAGCTTGCTTTAGAAAAAAAGTATATTTGATTCAAGTTCATTCTAAGTTTTATTAAAAATGCATTTAATTTCTTTTAAAAAAATCCGCAATTACTTTTTGGGCAACCCAATATTACCCATTTTCGTTGTATCAGTGAGATTCATGATCTCAACATCTGAATATGGAAAAGGTCTGACCATATTTGTATGCAGCTGACATATAGCCTGGTTTTTCAATTGAAGGCGTACCAGTTGAAGACGTACCTGAAATTTACAGTTTTAGTAAAAAAATTCCACTGGCTCATACAGAAACAATATTTAAAATTTTATTCTAAAGTATTTTTCAAAATTTTTTTCAAAAAATTTTGTTAGGATTTTTTAAACATTTTTTTTAAAGAATTTTTTCAAATTTTTTTCAAAAATTTTTTTTTAAATTTTTTTTAAAAATTTTTTTAGATTTTCTTCGATTTTTTTTTAATTTTTTTAATTATTTTCAAGTATTTTTTTTAATTTATTTCTAAATATTTTTAATAAATTAAGTTTGAAATTTTTTTTCAAAAATTTTTTTCCAAATTTTTTTTTTTCTAAATTTTTTTTCAATATGTTTCCTAACCATTTTTTTCTAAGTTTCTTTCTAAAATTTATATTTTTTCCAACTTTTTTTTTTTAATTAATTTTTTTTTCAACGACATTTTTTTTCGCTCTACCCTTATACACACTCATCCATAAATAAACCCTTGAATATGTGCCCAGTCCAAAATTTATTACTCTTGCTGGTAAATGTGAAGTGTTGTGGTGTGTGATATTGGCCATAGCTAGTTGATGGTGGATGGTGGCATAATGCAAATCAGACGACTATCGTCGTTGTCGCCTAAATGGAGATGTTTAAGATTAGGAGATATTCTATTTAATTTATGTTGGCAATGCCATTGGGAAAAACCTTGTCACATTTATGCAAAAATTTTGCAAAGAAACACTGGAATTGCAATGCGAGGCAATAACTCATTGATCATTTCGTTCATCATCATGCGAAAAATGTTCTGGAATTTCTGTGAAACTGAATTAATTAGATGCGCATACGAGGCTATAACACTGAATTTAAAAAGGACAGATATTTCAAGACAATTACTAAACTATATCCAATGACAATATCTTTGTGACATTTTTTCTAAAATGCAAAATTTTAACCAAATTTTCCCAAAGACTAATGGCCCCATTCACAAATATCCCTAAAGACAAAATTTCAGTGCAATTTTCCCAAAAGGCACAAAAACTGTATTCTTGCAAAGAGTAGTCTAAGTGTGCAGGTTGAGAATACTCCAAAATTATGTGGCCCAATAATTAAAGAGGTCTACCGCTATGCTGTCGCTGGTTAGAATAGACGTCTCAGTCATTGTGTCCTTCATGACAGGATAATGCGTTTTCTGATCCGTTTGGATCGGGTGAATAAGAAGATAACTGGAGTTGCCGCTTGTTCTGTGAAGTGATTATGGTCTTAGGCTTAGGGCTATTCCACAATCCACATCTGGCGAACTGTTTGTTGCTTGTGCAACTTATGGAGCTCCTGTGTGGAATTTCTGCGTTCTGTACAATCTGAAAAAGAATTGGGAAGAATTGGGTCACTGCTTTTGAGCTGGCAGATGGAGATATTAGACTGCTTAAGGCGCTTCTTTGGGAAAGTCTTGATAATCGGCTGGAAACTAGATGGACGAACAGTGACAATGGTATTTTCGACTTGCGAATTTATTCGTGACGCGACTTTGTCTTCGGCCTTAGTCTGGGTTTCATACTGATAAAACATGGCTCCTTTAATGATTTGCTGAAACAGAAGAACTTGTCTGTGACTGTGGGTTACCATTGGAGATTTAGGTGCAAAATTTTCTCTAGACAAAATATCAATGAAATTTTCCCTGAAGACAAAATTTTAACGAAATTTTCTCTAAAGGGACAATTTTAATGACATTTTTTTAAAAGACAAAATTTTAGTAAAGTTTCTCTAAAACAAAATTTCCCTAAAAACTAAACTGCAATGAAATTTTCTCAAAAAGTAAAATTTTCTCTAAACACAAAATTTCAGTAAAATTTTCTCCAAAGACAAAATTTCAATGAAGTTTCCCGAAAGACAAAACTTCAGTAAAATTTCTCTAAAAACAAAATTACGGTGAAATTTTCCGATATACAAAAAAATTGGAATCTTCCCCAAAGACAAAATTTCAGTTAAATTTACCCTTAAGAAAAAATTTCAATAAAATTTTGTATATCGAAAAAAAAATTTCAGTGAAATTTCCTCTAATGAAAGAATTTCGGAGAAGTTTCTTCTTAAGACGAAATTTCAGTGAAATTTTCTCTAAAGACAAAATTTCAGTGAAAATTTCTCTAAAGACGAAATTACAGTAAAATTTCCTCTAAAAACAACATTTTAGTAAAATTTTCCCTAAAACCAAATTTCAGTGAAATTTTCTCTAAAGACAAAATGTTAGTAAAATTTTCTCAAAATACAAAATTTCAGTGAAATTTCTCTGAAAAATTCGGTAAAATTTTCCCTAAAAACAAAATATAATGAAATATTTTCACTGAAATTTCCTCTTAAGAAAAAATTTCACTGAATTTTCCTCTAAGGAAAAAAATTCAGTAATATTTCCTCTCAAGACAAAATATCAGTTAAATTTCCTCTAAATCCAAAATTTCCATGAAATTTTCTCTAAACACAAAATTTCAGTGAAATTTTCTGTAAAGAAAAAATTTTAGTGAAATTTTCTCTAATGACCAAATTTTAGCAAATTTTTCTCTTAACCAAACTTTAGTGAAATTCACACCAAAACCCAATTTCAATGAAATTAATGAAAATTTTAGTGAAATTTTCTCTAAAGACAAACATTCAGTGAAATTTTCCCTAAAAACAAAATTTAATGAAATATTTTCATATGAAAAAATTTTAGTGAAATTTTCTTTAAAACTAAAATTTCATCGAAATTTTCCCTAATACAAAATTTGAAAGAATTTTTCTCCATAGACGAATTTTTTCTGGCTGTCTAGTGTTTAATGCGCATGCCACTCTGACAAACACCTGATAGATTTCCTTTAAAAGTTACCTAGCAACGATCATTGCTAGCCACTATCCCTACATTTGACAGTTTAATTTCAACCCTGTAACCTTATGGCCACTAAGAAAATAAGACGTAAATTGTAAAAAAAAAAATTAGTTTCTTCAAAAAAACCGAACATGTCCTTATTTAATGTCTGCAATTGGTGGAGTGCCCAATGTTCGGATTTGGATGAAAATTATGATGTGGCCAGTTTGCTGTGTGCCCGTTTTGGTTTGGATGAACAGGAAAAGGATTACATTGTGGTGGGTTCGCATACGGGACAATTGAGTATCTATTATCCGAGTTATGAACAGGATGCCAATGGTAATAGTGTGGGCTATAAGGCCACTGATTTGCTATTGGAAATACAAACGGAACATCCCATATTGGGGGTATATGCAGGAAGATTTAGTGCGTAAGTTTGTTTATAGTCGTTCGGTATTGCTGATATTTAATAGATTTTTTTCTCATAGCAACAATCGCAAAGAGAACACCAATCAATTGGCTTTATTGCATCCCAATTCTTTGGTCATCTATAATATAATGCATGTGGGCGGTGTGGCCGAACATGGCTCCCAGTTAAGTCTCCAACAACTCACTGAATATCGTTTTGCACGCACCGCTTTTTCCTTTTGCAAAGGACACTTTGGCAAAGTCAAGGGCCGAGAATTCTTTTGTGTTGTCCACTTGGATGGTTCATTGACCTTCTTCGAACAGGATGGCATTTCGTATGAGTGCAAGTTCCCTGGTCATCGTGCCTTACCTACACCAGTGGTGTATTGTGAGAGAACGGATTGTTTCTTTCGCTTGGCCTCGGCATGGAATTTGGAATGTTACACGTAAGTTGAAAAGTTAAGTTCGGCCGGGCCGAACTTTGGATACCCACCACCTCGGGTATATATGTCCCATATCAGTTATATCAAAATATGTTCCGATTTGGACCAAATACTAATAAGTACACTAGCTATATCAAAAAATAAACCGATCTGAACTATATAAATACGACACGGATGTCGAAAAGCCTAACATAAGTCACTGTGTTAAATTTCAGTGAAATCGGATTATAAATGCGCCTTTTATGGGGCCAAGACTTTAAATCGAGATATCGGTCTACATGGCAGCTATATCCAAATCTGGACCGATTTGGGCCAAGTTTCGGCGAAATCGGACAATAAATGCCTCTTTTATGGTCCCAAAACCTTAAATCGAGAGATCGGGATATAAGGACGTCGAAGAGCCTAACCAAACTCACTGTCTCAAATTTCAGCGACATAGAACAATAAATGCGTCTTTTGTGGCCGCAAACCTAAAACCTAGATATCGGTCTATATGGCAGCTATATCCAAATCTGGACCGATCTGCGCGATATTGCAGAAAGAAGTATGCCAAGGGGCTTAACCTAACTCACTGTCCCAAATTTCGGCGGCATCGGACAATAAATGAGCATTTCAGGGGCCCAAAATCAAGAAATCGGTCTATATGGCAGCTATATCCAAATCTGAACCGATCTGGACCAAATTAACGAAGGATGACGATGGGCCTTACACAATTCACTGTCCCGAATTTCAGCAAAATCTGATAATAAATGTGGCTTTTGTGGGCCTAAGACCCTAAATCGGAGGATCGGTCTATATGGCAGCTATATCCAAATCTGAACCGATCTGAGCCAAATTGACGAAGGATATCGAAGGGTCTAACATAACTCACTGCCCCAAATTTCAGCAAAATCGGATAATACATGTGGCTTTTATGGGCCTAAGACTCTAAATCGCGGATCGGTCTATATGGCAGCTACATCCAAATCTGAACCGATCTGGGCCATATTAACGAAGGAAGTCCTAACAAAACTCACTGTTCCAAATTTCAGCGAAATCGGATAATAATTGTGGCTTTTATGGGCCTTAGACCCTAAATCGGAGGATCGGTCTATATGGCAGCTATATCCAAATCTGAACCGATCTGAGCCAAATTGACGAAGGATGACGCACTGCCCCGAATTTCAGCAAAATCGGATAATAAATGTGGCTTTTATGGGCCTAAGACCTAAATCGGCGGATCGGTCTATATGGGGGCTATATCAAGATATAGTCCGATATAGCCCATCTTCGAACTTAACCTGCTTATGGACAAAAAAAGAATCTGTGCAAAATTTCAGCTCAATATCTCTATTTTTAAAGACTGTAGCGTGATTTCAGGGGCTCTGGAAGTAAAATAGGGATATCGGTTTATATGGGAGCTGTATCGGGCTATAGACCGATTTATACTATAATTGACGCGTATATTGAAGGTCATGAGAGAAGTTGTTGTACAAAATTTTAGCCAAATCGTATAATAATCGCGACCTCTACAGGCTCAAAAAGTCAAGATCACAGATCGCTTTATATGGCAGCTATATCAGGTTATGGACCGATTTAAACCATATTAGGTACAGTTGTTGGAAGTCATAAGAAAACACTTTTTGCAAAATTTCAGTCAAATCGGATAAGAATTGCGCGCCCTAGTGGCTTAAGAAATCAGCTATATCGGGATATGGACCGATTTGAACCATACTTAACATAGCTGTTGGAAGTCATAACAAAACACCTCGTGCAAAATTTTAGCAAATCGGATAGGAATTGCGCCTTCTAGAGGCTGTAGAAGTCAGAATCCTAGATCGGTTTATATAGCAGCTATATTAGGTTATGTACCGATTTGAACCATACTTAACATAGCTGTTGGAAGTCATAAAAAAACATCTCATGAACATTTTTAGATAAATCGAATAGGAATTGCGCCCTCTAGAGGCTGAAGAAGTCAAAACCCTAGATCGGTTTATATGGCAGCTATATCAGGTTATGTACCGATTTAAACCATACTTAACATAGCTGTTGGAAGTCATAACAAAACACCTCGTGCAAAATTTTAGCCAAAACGGATAGGAATTGCGCCCTCTAGAGGTTGAAGAAGTCAAGATCCAAGATAGGTTTATATGGCATCTCTATCAAAACATCGACCGATATGGCCCATTTCGTGCAAAATTTCAAGCGGCTAGCTTTACTCCTTCGAAAGTTAGCGTGCTTTCGACAGACAGACAGACGTTCATTAAAATCATGTCATTAAAATTTTGCAGATACCAGGACCTCTCACATTCCTCCATTAATAAATCCCACTATCAACCCATATGGTCGGTGTGCTTGGGCGAGGGCATATTAGATATGAATGTAGTGCAAGTCAAGACGTAAGTCCAAAGAAGAAGCAACAACAAATTCCATTTTAATAAAACTCCAAATTCCAGCGATTATGCCTCCATAATGGTGTTGGGAGAACGCAATTTTATAAGTGTCTCCGATACTGGCAAAGTGGAATTCATACTAAAATTGGATTATGCACCCAAATGTTTTCATTCCTTTGTGGTGGGCTACTATTGGGGTAAGTTTGCAATGACAAAAAAAAAAGGCATAACAAATTTCAATTTTTCATTCCTCTTCAAGAACCCACCGCCCGCTTGGTCACCATCATTGTCTCAGAATCTTCGAAAGTTTTCATTTATGAAAATGCCAATGTCATGTGGGCTGCCCAATTTAAGCATGAATCCCCAGTGGCCATACAAAGGTCCAATCTTATGGGTCTACCAGGTGGCATAGTAACTTTGGGACCCAAAGGAAAATTACGCATAGGCTATTTGGGTTCAGATCCCTATATATTTCAAGTGCCTCCCTTGAATATGGAAGAATTGACATTTCAACAAGCCCATGATGAGTTCATGCAATTGGAGCAAGAGATCAAGGAGGCCACTGATATTCAGGATATGAAAGCCATCAACGAAAAGGCTTACAGTGATGTTCAAATAATGTTCTCCATTGAGCAGAATACCAATGATGAGGCCGATACCATGTTAATGGACATACCTGCTCATGTTACCCTCAAAGATTTGCCAATTTGTTCCGGTCAACTTAAGTGGCAGACCAAATGTGATTTATCTGAGCTGCAAGTGGTTTTCAATATGCCCGATGGCATAAAATGCTCTCAGGACTCTTTGACCTACACCGGTGTAAAGGCTGGCACTAAGGAAGTTATGGATTTGGATTTTTATATATGTGACCTGTTGCATTTTCCCACAGCCCGTGTGGAGGCCATCATATCGTTTATCTCCACCAGAGGCATACCCAGGGTTATACACAAATCTGCCTTCTTGCCGTTGAATATGTTCTTCAAGACGCGGCAGCCTCAAAAAGCTGCAGCCATTAAATTGACTTTTAATATCAAAGGCAATGAAGATGCCACCAAATTGACCAATTTCTTTTCGGAATTTGTCAGTTGGGAATCAGAAGTACAAGCCTTGGGTTTGGTACTTCTAACCACAGCCGATGAGAGTCAAGAGGAAATCATAACGATAGTGGCGGCAAAGAATTCAAATCGCATAAGGTAAGTCATGAGAGAAAATGGAAGAAAATTTCAGCTAAATTGTATAATAATTGCGCCATCTAGAGGCTCAAGAAAACAACTCGGGAAATCGGTTTATATGGGAGCTATATTAGGTTAAGAACCGATTTGCACCATGCTTGGCATGGTCATTTAAAGTCATAACAACCACCACATTCAAAGTTTCAGCCAAATCGCATAATTGCGCCCTCTAGCGGCTTAGGGAAAAAGTTGGCAGATTAGTTTATATGGTCGCTATATGGATTTTCACCATACTTGTCGTGGTCGTTTAAAGTCATAAGAAACCACCACGTTAAAAGTTTCAGCCAAATCAGATAATTGCGCCCTCTAGCGGCTTAGGGAAAAAGTTGGCAGATTCGTTTATATGGTCGCTACATGAGGTTGTGGATCGATTTAAACAAAACCTGGTTCGGTTATTGGAAGTCATAACAAAACCCTATGTCCAAATTTTTAGCTAAATCGGATAATAACTGCGCGGTAAAAGCTCAGGAAGTCAAATCAGGAAATGGGTTTATATGGAAGCTAAATATAACAGTTTACTAACCGATTTGGACCATGACACATGACATAATTGTTGAAAGTCATAATAAAACACCACGTTGAATATTTCCACTAAATCGGTGAAGAGTAGTTCCCTCTAGAGGCTCATTGAGCCAAATCGGGAAATCAATTTATATGGGAGCTATACCAGCTTACTAATCGATTCTCGCCATACTGGACATGGCTATTAAAAGACATGATAAA